>NW_007732469.1:0-21014 GCF_000696425.1 Galeopterus variegatus | reverse complement strand
AAGGTCCCCGTGGACTGAGCCCCAGTTGCCCACAGGGTGACCAGTTCAATTACACTGTACCACATGCACACGTACACATATGCACACACACACACACACACACACACACACAGCCTTTTACCCAGCCCTGTGTCAGGCTCCCAGACCCCTCCCTGGGATTACTCCTCAATAAGCGATCTGCACCTAAGCCCTTGTCCAGGCTGTTCTCCGGGCCTGCAAGTGAAGGCAGTGGCCCTACAGAAAAGACACTACTGTTTAGGGCTGAATTTTAGAGGAATGAGGGGGACGCAGCAAGGGTTGAGGGATAGGGGGTGGCTGCCACCTTCTGCTGGGACCTTTGCAGCGATGGCTGGCTTTCACCCCTTGCTGCTGTGCTGGGCACACAGTAGGAGTGCAATGGGTATTTGTGGACTGACGAGTCTGGCGGCTGCTGTCTATCCACCTTCAGATGGGCACAGCCTGGCTGGGAGCTCTTCTGTTTGGTGCCAGGTTGGTCATGGGGATGGTGTGTCTCCCGGCCCCAAGAATTCTAGAACGGCAAAGTGGTTGTGACAAACACTCTGAGTTGCAAGGTGAATGATGTCCCTGCAACAGGTGGGCTCATTCCAGCAGCAGCTTCCAAAGCCTTGCCCCTGGCGACACCTGCACCACGGTAGACACATCACTATGGATAACAGCCGCAGGCACCACCGGGACCTCTGGACTCAGGGGGTCTCTCCTGGGTCTTCACTCGAGGTGGGACCCTGCACCCCCCCCCATGCCTGTTCTCCTGGATTCCTTGTTTCAGGAGCAGTGAGCAGGCTTGGGAGGCAGGGACGGAGGGCAGTTCCCTGTTCTGAGGGTCCCAGCAGTGCAGCAGACATGTGAGGGATGTCATCTGGGTTGTCAGAAGTGACACCCCTCTGAGGCAAGCTGCTTGCAGGCTTATTTTGTGCTCCTGGGACGTCACTGCCCTCCTGTTTTCTTAGGTGGTTCACTGAAGATTTCCTCCAGGTTTGGAGTGGGGTCCACGCGGGCCATCTTCCACTTCAGTTTCCAGCTGACATGGGTCCTGTTGCAAGAAGAACATTCCTCCCAGGCTGCAGTGATGTTCCTGTTTCCTCCTCTCCCTCCTGGTATCAAAGGGGCCATCTGAATGCCAGATGACAGACACGGAGCATCCAGGAGAGACAGGTGAACAGGTCCCGTCACCTGCTCCACTTGTGACCTTCATTAGTACCATTGACTTTCAACCTCCCTTCGGGAGGAGCCGTCTCTTTTCTCTCCAGTGGGAAGCTACAGTCCCAGCTGGGATGCCCTGTGAGGTGGACTTCCCTGGCCACGTCCTATCCCGAAGAGACTCACCAGGGAGGGCAATTCGCATTTCGGGCCATTAAAGCAAAACAAAACAAAGCCAAAAACAACCCAAGGGAATTGGGAAGGAAAGAACAGTCCCAAATTTGGAAACAAATACATCACAATTTTTGGAAGTTCGCTTGCGTGAGGATTGAGTCTCTAGCTCTGCAGGAATATCCGTTTGCCTCTTAAACAAAGGGCGATTGTGGGGGCTCCTTTGCCTCTGTCAGCCCCCTGGGAGGGGTTCTCGGAGTCTCTGTCTCCACCCCAGCGCCCCACCCTCTTAAAATGATAGCAACGCGAGAGTTTCGAAATTATTGTTTGTCATTTACATTGTGCTGTCTTGGCGTGTGGCTGTCCCTTGCCCAGGCCCCATCACCGCGTGTCCTTGTCCTGAGCGTGGAAAGGGTCAGGACAGTGAAGGAGGGAATGTGGCCTGGGGGTTGGGGAGGGCAGGCTGGGGCACAGGTAAGGCAAACTGAGGTGACCAGGAGGCCCCAAAGCGCACACATTCCTGGGCGTCCCCCAGCCCTTAGGCTGCCACGTCCCCCGTGCCAGGGAGCGCACTGGGGACGGAGGGGGTGCCTTCCCCGTCATCCTCTTCCTCCGCTTTTCCTCCTCCTGCCTTTTCTTTTTCTTTTGTAATCTGAGGGCTTCATTTTCCAGGAGCTGTCATTCTACATAAACCTCTCACCACGGCACAACCGTTCTCGCTGCCAAAATCTCCATATCAAACCCAGTGTTTGCCATTGAACTGACATCCCCGGGTGGGTGGGTGGCGCCGGGGCCTTACAGAGGCCTGGAAGGACAGACGCACCATGGTGCACCACGATGCAGGACAGTCGCACAGGGATGGCGGGTGCCTGCTGCCCGTCCTCCACACCTCCCTCCAGAGACCCTTCTGGGGGACCCCGGGCTCCTTCCCATGTGCCTCTGGCAGGGGAGGCACCGGGAGACGGGGGAGTGGGGGTGGGGGCATTGGGAGGGAAGAGGCTGCTCATGATGGGTTGAATTTTGTCCCCTCAGATCTGTATGTTGAAGTCCTAACCCGCATTACCCAGAATGTGACCTTATTTGGAGACAGGGTCTTAACCGAGGTAATCAATTTAAAACAAGGTCATCAGGGTGTTTCCAACATGACTGGTGACCTTACAATAAGGGGAAATTTGGACTCAGAGACACATAGAAGGAAGATGGCCGTGTGACCGGAGTGATGTGGCCACAGCCAAGGGACGCCCAGGAACTGGCAGCAACACCTGGAGCCGGGAGTGAGGCCTGGGATGGCTCTTCCCTCAGAGCCTCCAGAGGAACCTGCCCTGCAGGAATCAACACCCTGAAACCTGCAGCCTCCAGCACTGAGAGACTCCATTTCTGCTGTCTGAAGCCCCTCAGTTTGTGGTCTGTGTTATGGCAGCTCCGGGAAACTCGAGGCAGCTCAAGCTCAGGACTGGGCTTTCTGGGAAGGGCCGTGCTTGAGGGTGGGGAGCCCATGCAGGGCTCTGTTCATTTCTTGGGACACGATCAGCTGTGGGTCCTGCCCTCAGGAGGTCTTTAGTCCAGAGTGTCTCCTTGCAGCAGGAGTACCCAGGAGAAGACAAGGTCAGTTTCCAAGTGGATCAGCAAACACATGCAGAAGTGCCCCGTCTGGGGCCGGGCCCTTGTTAAGTCTCAAAAACATTTGTCTATGAACATGCCTGTGGGCTCAAGAGTCAGATACGGACAGCCCACCCGCTGCCAGCCCCACCTGGAAACTCCCATGCATGCTTCAAGACCCAACTCAAGTGTGCCTTCCTCCCATGAAGCGTTCCTGCTTGATTCCTTGGGAATCCTCCATCTGTCCTCCCACAGCCTTCCCCTGTCTCCAAGTGGGAGCTGGGATGGGGGTCTGGTAATTCTCTGGCTACCTATCCCCCTGGCTTCCTACGTGCTCCTGGCCTGTGCTGTGGGAGAAGCTTCTGGCCAGCTGGCTGCTCTATGGTGGGGGCTTTGCTTGATGGGGTGACGTGTGCAGCCCGGGCTGAGGGACCTGGTTGGGTGGCTCCAGGGGGTCACCTCTCACTCTGCTGAGCAGGATTGGCCCGGCCATCACAACAGATAGTTCCAAGTGAGGACTAAAGTAGCAGGAGCCGTGGTCCCCACCCCTGTCAGTGCCTCCTGCAAAGAACACTGGACTGCAAGGTGGAGGTCTTGGGGTTGGGCTGCCGTGGATGTGCCCATGGGACGCAGGCACCGCCTCTGGCCCTGTATGCCTCCCAGGAAGGGCGTGAGAACCACAGTGACCCTATTTGGGGAGGGGCCCTCATAACCAGCCATTGTCCCTTCTCACCCCATCTTCTTGTTCTCGGAGTTGAAGGGAATCTTGGAGAGTTGGTGCATGAAAGGGAAGGTGTTCAGGTCTCTCATCTGCCTTTCCGCTTTGCACCCACCAGTTACTTCCTCCTGCCACAGGATTTTTGGGACTGGCCAGTTGTTGAGTTGATTTCAAATGGACTTGCTTAGACCAGTCTCTGCATCAGCAGCAGTGAAGGATTTTTTTTTTTTTACACCTCCAGCATGGAATTTTCCCAGTTATTTTAAATACGTTTCATTTATTTGTGCTTGGAATTCAGATAAAAATTACCAGCCTTGCACAGATGCAAATTCAGAGTCATAAAAGGAATATTAGCAGCAACTGCAGCCACATCATCATCTCTCATACAATCAAATGCCCTGGCTGCTGTCAGAGGAAAACGTAGCATTTGAAAAGCTGCAAGAGAACAGGCTCTCCAACAAAGAAGACAAACCTCTCCAGAGAAACCCAGAAACACATGCTTCTCAGAACTCCGCAAGGACGTTCTAAACAGCATCTGATATTTCTGATTGAAAATATGCTAAAAGAAAAAATTAAACCAAAGATCTCACCAAGTGACTCATTTATAAACCCTACCAGAAGGAATTTAGCTGCGTGTCTCATTGGGTCTCTAACACTGAGAAGCAGGACAAAACTGTGGAACATCGTGTGCCTTTGGGGGACAAGGGTGTATCAGCTTAGCTACTGCTGCGTAACAAGCCCAAAGTCTCAGTAGCTTGCAACAGCAGCTGTTTCTTTTTCCTCATGAGTCCCCAGGTCAGCTGGGCACTTCTGCTGAGCTAGGCCATGCTCAACTGATCTCAGCTGGGCTCACTCATGCGTCTGTGGTCAGCTGGGGGTGGACCGGAGGCTGGTGGGACCTGAGAAAGAGTTTCAGCTTCATGTGTTCCTTTGTCCTCCAGCAGGCTAGCTTGGGCTTGTTCACATGTCAGTGGCTGCGTGTCAACACAGAACATGGACGTAAGCAAGGCCTGTAGCTGCCCAGCTTGGAACCGGCACATCCTTACTTCTAGGCATCTTTCAGTCATGAGGCAGCCCTGATTCAAGGGGAGAGGACATAGACCCACCTCTCTGTGGGAGGAGTGATAACGGGGCATTGCCAAGGGAGTGTTTACCTGCAGGTGTGAACAATTGGACATTTTTGCAATCAGTCCACAGGGGGCAGAAGGGTCCACGCTGGGAACCGATCCAGCTGTGCAAGATCTGGGTGTTCTTGAGTTTGGCCACGGGGTCAGTGTTGCCAGGACACATGAGGCTTGGTGACAGGAGGATTGTGCCCAGCCCCAGCTCACTTCTCAGCCCTCCAGCTGAATGCACCCTGGCATTTAGCTTTCTCTTCCTATTGGGCCCATCTGTCCACACTGCACTTGGATCCCCTTGCTTCCTGGGCTGATCCTCTCGAGGGGCCCTTTGCTGTTGGGCATTCCTCATGGCTTGATCGTTTCTCTCTCTCTCTGCTCTCCCTGGGCTGAGCCAGGGTTCAGCCTCCCCCACGTGATGACTCACACAGATCCCTTCTTCTGCACATGTCTGCACCTCTCCAGAGCTTTCTCAGGTGCAAAGCCAAACGCGTAGGTTCTCTGTGTCAGAAGACATTGCCCCCACCCGCATCTGTGCAAGCCAGAGGCTGGGCTCCGTCATGCCATCTCCAGCCCCCCATCCTCCCTCGTCCAAGCCACCTACTCACCTCGTCCATCTCACCTCCTAAAGCCCTCAGTTCTGTTCACATTTCTCCTTTCCCACAGACACTACCTTCTCTAGCCTCGACTACAGCCAGAGCCTCCTACCTGCACTGTTGAGATTTGGCTGCAGAGAAGTGGATTGGGATGGAGTAGAGTGGGAAACACATCTTTCAAAAATGCAAATATGATTACATTGCTGACCCTAGCAGCTCAGGAAACACCCTTTCTCCTGGTCTTTCGGTATCTCAAAACAGCTGCTCTCCTCGGTGCCTCAGGGCCTTTGCACAGGCTGTTCCTGCTGCTTAGAGTGCTCCTGGTTCCCCCTCCCAGCCCCCATTACCGTGTCGTTAATCTCAACCCAGTCTTCAAATGTCACTTCTTTAAGGAAGCCTTCCTTGACTTGTCCCCACCCGGGGATGTGTGCGGGGGTCCCAGTTGGTTGTTTCTCCACATCCTGTATGCCCCCTTGTGGCTCTGACCCCAACTGCAGCGTGTCACTATCGTGCATTATATGACATCTCTTCATTTTCTATAAGGCCATGGGCCACTCAGTCGTAGTCACCATGGTGTCCTAGAACCCACCATGGAGCCTGCTCCTTAAAGTTTCAACAAACAGTTGAGGTCAGTGTCAGGGACTTCCACACACACCAGCTCACTGAATCCCAAAGCAACCAGTGAGATAGGTACCACTGGTTCCACTTTACCACGAGGAGACTGAAGTTCTGGGATGCCAGAGCCACAGGGCAAGGGAGAGGCGTCAGGTCCAGGCGCTTCCTCTGTGGCTCCCTATGCTGACTTGACGTGGCTTCTGCTGCTTGTTTTTCATGTTTGGGTCTCTTGTCCCTGACAGGGACCCTTAGGAATGGGCCTTGCCTGTCCCCTGCTGTGCCCACAACAGCCCTATGACTCAGCTCATCCCTGCCCTTGGGTGGGCAGTAGAGGGCCACTGTAGGTGCCCATCCAAGGCAGGACTGAAGAGCCACCAGGACTTCAGGAATGAGCCTCTACCCACATCCCATGTGGCGATCACATGGGACAGGGACTACTAATGACTCAGGACCCTCCAGGAATTGCATCCCCAGCTGTGTTTTATTGAGAAGAGAAAGATCTTGTCTCCTCTGTCCCCAAAGCATCAGTGAAGGACAAAGGAAGGCTGTGGAGAGGTGGAAGAGGAGCACACAAAGTCGAAGTGAGGTTGAGCGCCCACTTTTCCAAGGCCAGACACACACACACGCATGCACACACAGGCAAAGGCACATGGATGCACACACGAATGCACTCACACGATGCACAGGCACACACATGCACATGCATGCACCCTCATGCACAGGCGCAGGCACATATGTGCACACACAAGTGAGTGTGGGGGCTTTGGCAGAGGTGCACCCTTGCTTCTGGGTTAGCACAATTTGATAAGAGAAGGCTCCTCCAAGTGGCCCTGGCTCCATGGCAGCATCTGTGGAAACCAGGCCAAGTCCCTCTGGGTTCAGCTTCCAAGCTACTTGGAATGGCAAGAGGTTCTCCCCTGCCAGGTCCGGAGCAGGTGGCACCTGCCTTCCCCCAGCCCAGGCTGTGTGGGCATAAGAACAGCCCTCCTCCCCTCCCCTAATGGAAAGCCCAATAGAATCTTCTCCACGTCTCATGCAGCAGGCAAAGCATCTGCACTCTCGGGACGCAGCGAGCCAGGTGGCACCTACAGAAACCGCACCCTTCCTCAGAGAAGTTTTCCTCTTACCTTGGTGCACACGCCTGGAACTCAAAGAGGTGAGTGTGTGGTGGCACTGAGGGTCTCTCCTGCTGCACTTCATCTCTTCTTTTCCGCCTGAGGCTGGTCTGTGTGTCCAGAGCACCTTGATTGCAGTCTGGCCCAGCCTCCCCTGGACTGGGGTCCCCAGTGATGTGCATGGAGCATAGCTAACGGTGTGAGAGGGCCAGCTAGATGAAGCTGAGAAGTCTTCTTTCTTGTTTCTGGAGGACCAGAGGCCTCCAAGAGTCCTAAACACATTGGTGTTTGAGGGTCTATGCTGCCCTTAGGTTAGTGTTGTTGAGACAGACCCATCTTCTGGTCACAGATATCTGCTGACCCCCTACGCATAACTGTGGGACTCAATCTAACCATGCCACGATTCTTGGTTGATGACCAGAGTCATTGATTTGTGATCAGAAGTCGAGTCTGTCACGTCCAGGCAGAAGGTCTAAGATGGAGTATGTGCTTCCCCCTGCCCTCTCTCCTCTCTGGCATGGCCACCAGGAATGTTCCAGACAGAGGTTGCTTCCTTAGCCTGGGATTGGTGTGAGGAGCTCAAGGGAAATGATGGCAATGTAACATGAGACAGAAAGAAAAAATCTTTGTTGTTAAAAGCGACGGCAGCTCTGTAGCTGGTTGTTACTGCAGCAGACCTTCAGCTCTGGTGACTGACGCAGGCGCCTTTCTGAGAGTCTCTCGGCCCTTGGGCAGCACTTTAGTTCCGTGAGCGCCTACTGAGCACCACGGTCTGTGACCAGGTGGTGGGGGTGGTACTGAGTTTAGTTTGGTCTAAGGACATTGGCTGTCTGGTTGAGGGGATGAGCTTTTAAATCTATGAAATGATACAACATAATGTCGTTCAGTGGTGGGATGACGGAGCCCTCGGCTGATGCGTAAAGTTGGGTCAGGAAAGTTTGGTCAAGGAAAGGAGGAAGAGGGAGGGGGAAATGGTGGGGCTGGGATCGGGCAAATTTCAGGTTAGACAAACCACATAAGCAAAGATACGGAGGGAAGTCCGGCATGGCCAAGTTCTCAGAGATGAGATTGGATGGTACAAGGTCAAGGTTACCCTTGAGGGGCCAAAGCTCCTATGGCACCAGTTCCCATTTTAGAGAAAAGGAACCGAGGGTGAGTGGCAGCAGGTGACATCGGCTGCAGCTGCACTTCTCAAGGACAACTGAGGCTGATGAGCTCGTGCTGTTGATTGACCAAGTTCTGCTATGTTTCCTGATGGCCCATCTGATCCCGTGGCCATCTGCGATGGCAGAGAGCCAGCCTGCTTTCCAGGCTCCTGATCTCAAAGAAGCAGCCAGCCTCAGGGCTCTGGCCCTACCCACCTTCCTCTTTCCCCTTCTCACTTACAAATGGTGGCTCCTTCCCTCCCTGCAACCTCCCTTCGGTGTCTAGGGCCCCTCTGCCCTGCCCCAAGCAGATCCCGAGGCCATGCTTTGTGGAAATGGTCTTCCTGTGGCTATTCAGGGAACATGACCCGTGAGTATCATGGCCACCTGCCTCCACGGGAGGGGACCCACTGGTGGCGGAGAGCATCCTGTGTGCATGCACCCCACAGCCACTTCCCCTGAGCAGTGAGGGTTGCGTGGCCTTATGGCTATGGAAGCTTTTGCTCTGCATTTGGTGGCTGGCTTGTTTTTGCACTCCTGACTGACCAGGAGTTATTTGAGGATAGTTATGTGAGGATTTGAGCACCGTGGAGCTCCCGAGAGCTGCCATCCTTACAAAGCTTCAGTTATCCCCGCACTTTTTGGTTGCCCCTAGCATCACTGGAACACTCGTGGGTGAGGGAGGCACCACACGTGGCCCTTTCTGTTGGACAAGTTGCCCCCGCACCACAACTATCCAGGTTGGGCTCAGCCCTGCCTCCTGCCATCGGGCAAGCCAGCCACACTCAGTCCCAGGAAGCGAGGACGCTCTGGGGCCAGGTGGAGGGGCAGCAGGGTTCCAAGCTGAGAAGATGCTTATTTTTAGGAGCTCGTGGGCACTGTCGCCCACGCTGCATCTACACAGGGGCCCCTGAGCTCCATCTTCTGTGGCAGGGGTCCAGCCTGGCATTGGCCAGAGCTCTGACACAAAGGACGCTTCAGCCGATGCTGCTGTGGTCCAGGGAGCACTGTCCCCTGCCCCTCCCCAGCTCCTGCCTCGGGTTCTTCAGGGAGGAGGTGGGTTAACTACCTGCTCTAGAAGCTGGAGCCAATTCTGAAATAAGGCAGAAGTAATAAGTCACAAGATGTGTGTGTGCCAGCCGTGGGGATCTTAATTGGTAAAACATGTGCCCATCACCTTTAAGACTGTACCTGTAGCAACTTCTCCTGCCCATGCAAGGGACTGTGGTACTAGAAACACAAGAGGGTTTTTCTTCACTTATAATATCATTAAAATGGCTTGTGAGTTTATTTGTTCAAGTTCAATGATAAATTTTTAAATAATCGAGCTCAAAGATATTTTTGGACATCGCTCCTTTATCCCTTGGTGCATTTTCCTTGCTTAATTGAGTCTACTTGTGTATGTGAAGAATTCATCACTCACTGCTTTTCTGTTCTAGTCAGAATTGTTGGAAAATCTAATTTTTGGAACATTTGAATCTTGGCAATTGGAAGACAGACATTTTCTGTACTAGCTCTCTTCTTTCTCATCAAAGCTGAGATCCTATCGTGGGTTTCGAGTGAGAGGCTGGGATGGGGTCTGACGTGGGACACTTCCTGCTAGAGTGAAGGGTATGGGATGGCACTTCTGTGCCAAGTGCCACCAGTGTGCTGGGTTCTATAGGTTGTGCCCCTCCATCCTAATCAAGCCTGCGGGGTCTGGGTTTGGGACTCTCAGCAACTCTATTTTAATGATAGACATGTGAACACTAGCATGCATCATGCCCTGGGCAGGTGGGAGGGGACTAGAGGCTCCTGAGGCCAGAGCTGTGGGCATCTGGATCAGTCAGGGTTCTCCGGAGACACAGAAACAATAGACTATCACTATCCATCTCCATCATCTCCATCTCCATCTCCATCACCTCCATCTCCATCACCTCCACCATCTCCATCACCTCCATCACCTCCCTCATCTCCATCACCTCCCTCATCTCCATCATCTCCCTATCTCCATCTCCCTATCTCCATCTCCCTATCTCCATCTCCAGTATCTCCATCTCCAGTATCTCCATCTCCAGTATCTCCATCTCCCTATCTCCATCTCCAGTATCTCCATCTCCCTCACTTCCCTCACCTCCCTCAGTTCCCTCACCTCCATCATCTCCATCTCCCTCACCTCCATCACCTCCATCTCCACATCTCCATCTCCACCATCTCCATCACCTCCATCACCTCCCTCATCTCCATCACCTCCCTCATCTCCATCGTCTCCCTATCTCCATCTCCCTATCTCCATCTCCAGTATCTCCATCTCCCTATCTCCATCTCCAGTATCTCCATCTCCCTCACCTCCCTCACCTCCCTCACTTCCCTCACCTCCATCATCTCCATCTCCCTCACCTCCATCATCTCCATCTCCACATCTCCATCACCTCCATCTCCACATCTCCATCTCCACCATCTCCATCACCTCCATCTCCACATCTCCATCTCCACCATCTCCATCACCTCCATCATCCCCATCTCCCTTATCTTCATCATCCCCATCTCCATCACCTCCATCACCTCCATCATCCCCATCTCCCTCATCTCCATCATCCCCATCTCCCTCATCTTCATCATCCCCATCTCCATCACCTCCATCATCCCCATCTCCATCATCCCCATCTCCATCTCCCTCATCCCCATCTCCCTCATCTCCATCATCCCCATCTCCATCATCCCCATCTCCATCTCCCTCATCCCCATCTTCCTCACCTCCCTCATCCCCATCTCCCTCAACCCCATCTCCCCATCTCCCTCATCCCCATCTCCCCATCTCCCTCATCTCCATCTCCCTCATCTCCATCTCCCTCATCTCCATCTCCCTCATCTCCACCTCCCTCATCTCCACCTCCATCACCTCCATCTCCCTCCATCACCTCCATCTCCACCTCCATCACCTCCATCTCCCTCATCTCCACCTCCATCACCTCCATCTCCCTCATCTCCACCTCCATCACCTCCATCTCCCTCCATCACCTCCATCTCCACCTCCATCACCTCCATCTCCCTCATCTCCATCTCCACCTCCATCACCTCCATCTCCACCTCCATCACCTCCATCTCCCTCACCTCCATCCTCTTTTAATCTCCCATCCTCTTCTTCATCATCTTCTTCATCTTTTCCTTCATCTCCATCTCTCCTTTTCCATCTCTGCCTCCTTCTCCATGCTTATCCTGATCACCATCCCCATGTCTATGCATCTATCCATCTATCTGTCAGGAGATTTATTTTAAGGGATTTGCTCACTTGATTATGGGGGCTAGAAAGTCTGGAATTCAGAGGACAGGCAGTCTGGCAGGCTGGAGACTCAGGCAGGAGTGGATGCTGCT
This sequence comes from Galeopterus variegatus, assembly GCF_000696425.1. Lineage (NCBI taxonomy): Eukaryota > Metazoa > Chordata > Mammalia > Dermoptera > Cynocephalidae > Galeopterus > Galeopterus variegatus. The sequence goes on along the minus strand of NW_007732469.1, from coordinate 9,425 downwards.
GTCTAGAGGCAGAACTCCTTCATTTCCAGGAAGCCTCAGGTTTTGCTGTTAAGGCTTCTTGAGGCTCATCTCCTTTACTGAAGTCAACTGATGGTAGATGTTAACTACAACTACCAAATACCATCATAGCAACATCTAGATCCATGTTGGACTAAGTCACCAGGGACTATGGCCTGGTTACATTGACCATCACAGTGTCCCTCCTGGCTCCCAGCAGGACTGGTGACTTCCTCTTAGGAGTTTGGCTCTGACTGGTGGTTTCAGCCTAATAGTGTAAGATTTGCTCACATCACAGGAAAATCACAAAATAATTTGCAGACCTCTGGGGAGGGAGCCAGACTAAAAATAGCGTGTGCTGAGCTGTAGGGCTAGATTTGCTCAGGCAGGCCTGCCCCGGGCAGGGACTTATCTCTTTCCCAGAAGTCGGAAGTGACTTGACCCCATCCTTGGTGTTAAGACAGAAGTGTCCCAGTTCTCCAGTTTTCAGCCTCGTTTAGAATTGCTTTTTCCAAAGGGTGAGTGACAGGGACTTAAACCTCTCCTTTCTTCTTTTTGTGCACCTCCCTCCAACCCATTTCTCTAAGCTGAAGCTGGGTAATATTTTTAAAAAGCAAATCTGATCTTGTCATTCCTGTATTCAGAACCCCTCAAAGGGCTTCCCAAAGCTTTGGAAGACAGTTCAAGCTCTCAGCTATGCCTGGCCCTGCCAGCCTCCCTGCACCTCAGGCCTCTTACCCTGCAGCTCTGTGGCCTCCCCCTGGGTCCTCCAGCATGTGCCTCATTGTCCCTGGCCTCCAGTCCTCTGAGTTATGGGCCCTTTGTCCATCAATTTTCTCACACACCCCCACCCGATATCTGCTCATTCCTAACACTCCCACTTGAGAGTCCCCCATGTCCCGTTGCATGTCCTCGCAGCTTTCCAGGCCCGCCCTTCTTTGCAGGACCTCCTCAGCTGTGCTTCAGTAACTGAGCACTTGATGAGCCATTGTTCCCGTGAGACCAAGGGATCTCAGCCTGGGCTGCAAATTAGAATCATCTGGTGTATTAGTCCATTTCCATTGCTTATAACAAAATATGCGGAACTGGGTAGTTTGTAAGAAAATGAAATTTATTGCTCACTGTTTCAGAGGCTGCGAAGTCCAAAGTCCAGGGAACACATATGGTGAGGGCTTTCTTTGGTGGTGGCTTTACAGCAACACAGGGGTCTCACATGGCAGAAAATGCTGGAGCAGAGAGACAGACCAACCTCATTCACTCTCCTTTTAAAGCCCTCCAAAGGGGCTTTCTTTGGTGGTGGCTTTACAGCAACACAGGGGTCTCACATGGTAGAAAATGCTGGAGCAGAGAGACAGACCAACCTCATTCACTCTCCTTTTAAAGCCCTCCAAACCACACCCATAACCACCATTATTAATTCATTCACTTCAGCACGGTCCTGCAATCTAATCACCTCTTCAAGGCCCTACCTTTCAATTACCATAATAGGGTTTCCCAGCCTCAACAGTTATAGTGGGGATTAAGTTTTGGGAGGACATTCAACCCAAGACACCTGGGAGCTTTTAAAACCCCCCAATGTCTGGGTTGCAGTTCAGAACCACTAGTTTAGAACTGAGTGCCTGGGCCCCAGGCAGCAGCAGTTTTAAAACTCCTCAGGTGATTGCAACATGCGCTCAAAGCTGGGAACCAACGTGCTACTCAAAGTACGGTCCCCGTACCAGCAGTGTGGGCGCCACCCGTGAGCTGCTTGGAGATGCAAAACCGAGGCCCAGGTCTGTGGACTCAGCCCTTTAGTGCGATCCCCATGTGGCTGGGGAGACACGTGACAGTTTGAGAAGGACTCAGTTGACCACCCAGGAGGCTGGAACCAGCACCAGTATAGGAGCTGCTCAATACACTCTTGTTCAATGGACACATGAATAATTTTTAAACAATCCCCAAATTTCTCCTTTTGAATCTCCTCCTTGCTTACCCACTCTCTCATACCGTTTACATTTTCCAAAGGGCAGCCCACCCCTGGGGGATTTACGCCCCTTCTTTACAGGGTGGAGAAGTTGGAGTTTCCATGTCTCTCTTCCCTGCCTGGTTTCCCACCTCCGTAATTTAGGTTTTTCCTAGAGAATGTTGTCCTTGGCCACGGAGGAGAAGGAGACGTTATTCTTCTCCAGCTGGTGAACATTTCTCCTTCGCTCTGCTTTGGGCCCCCTCCCCCCACCCCACCCCCCTGGCAGATTCAGAAAAGCTGGAAGCAGGCTAGAGATGGGAGGCAGGTGACACATGGAGAGGGGACGGGGAAGGAACATTTCAGAGGAAGATGGGAAGGTGGAAATAACCACTTAGACTCGACAGGGAGGTTTTTGAACACATCTAGGCTTGAATCATTGCATTGGAAAATCCCAGATGTGGTTCTCAGCAGCAATCACTCACATCAAGTGGCCACAGCTGTAGCCTGGAGAGGGCCTGTTAAAGGGACAGGTGCCTGTTCTTGCCCAGCTGGGGGAGGGCTGCTGTGCTGAGGCCTGAAGGGGCCTCTCTTTTCGCCTTTGCAGACCAGAGAGGGTCTCTGGGGTGGTGGGTCTCCTGGTGCTCAGCCTGGAAGCCCTTAACCCAGGCCGCACGAGCCCCCTGGAGATATCAGACACATCCGAAGGCCTGAGTCACCCCTGGGGACTGCGTGAGCAGAGGCACCCCGCAGGTGCGTGTGCACAGGTGGCGCGCAGCTCTTCCCAGAGCGTGGTCGGGCTGCCCTGCCTTTGTCCGCCTCTCCTTTTCAGCCGTCTCTGGCACAGGAGGCACTTCTGGGCGCTCCACTGCTGCGTTTTGTAGTGTGCCTTATAAAGTTCTGGGAAGGAGGGCGAATTCTAGGGTGGCCTGGTGTGGCACTTCCACTCCAGGAGCCTTCAGTCGAGGGGACAGAGAAAACTAGTGAGTGGCTGAGGCACAAGGGAGAGAGAGACCAAGTGCCGCAGGGTACAGCTGCCAGATGCCCAGGTGCACCTGAGCTTCAGATAAACAGTAACCGTTTAGTGTAAGTGTCTTCCAGAGATTGCACGAGACATACTTAGGCTAGTTTCTTTCATTGTCTATCTGATATTCAAACGTAACTGGCTTTTCTGTGTTTTTATTGCTACCTCTGGCAGCCTCCAGAGGTGGGGGTGGGGAGGACGCTGTCGTGGGGAATCCAGAAAGCATGTGGGGGCAGGCGCAGTGGGGAGCGCTGGCTTTCCTGCATTTCGGTCATTATTCCAGTCCTTTAGGGCCCCTAATGAGCAGCGAGTTTGCCCAGGCCTTTGCTGTGCCCCTGCTGAGATGCATGAGCTGCCAAAAACAAGCGCCTTTGAAAACTGCTGTAGGCAATAAAGTAATAGGACAGACTGACTTCCCTCACTGCCCTGATGAATGCTTAAACGAGCCAAAGTCTGGGCACCCATCTGGGGCCAGCCCCTGAGGAGTGGGCCCCCAGCACCCACTGCCTGGGAGCTTGATTTGGCCCTGCCCCTGAGGGACCCCACCTCTCCCCTCCCCCCCCCAGTTGAGATGGCTGAATGCCCCCAGGGCCCACCGGGAAGGGGTGGTAGGCAGTCAGGCTAGAGGGACTTGCGGGGAGGGGGGGGTGAGATTTGTGTGAAATTGGCTTCTGCTTTCGTCCGCTTTGGGGAGCTGAAACCAGGGGGAGCTCGCAGAGGGGCCTTGGCTGAGGAGGGGGGCTTGGGGTGCTCTGGGACTGTGTGTTCCGTGTTCACAGTGGTCTGAGCTGCGCCAGGTGGACGATGCCACCTCTAAAGAGCCACAGGCAGAGGCAGGACAGCAGGTATGGGAGGCTCTGTGCTCAGGCTGCTTGTGGGGCCTGAATCCCAGCCCTGCTCCCCTCCTCAATATTTGTGTGACCCTGGGCAGGTCAGACAGCCCTTCGTGCCTCAGTTTCCTCACGTGTAAAACAGGAATAATGATAGTAGCACCTGCCAAGAGGGTTAAGTGAGATAATACTTAGCACGGGGCTGTGGTTAGCACTTAGTGACCATCAGCAGATCCGTGAAGGTCAGGTTCAGGCAGTGAGAGGGGACCCTCAGGACATGGCAGGTGAAACAAGGAGGTCTCCTGGGCACAGATTTCCAGGCCCGCCTCTTGGGTCAGGCCTTCCCGTCACTCACGCTCTGGTCTCTGGGCTCTTCTCTCATCCTGGCTTTTCCTGAGCTAGAACTTGGGATTTCACGTGTCATTCCTTTGTTGAATGTGCATCTCGCTCTGGTCCCTCCCAGTGGTCCATCACCTAGGGGTGACACCAAGAAGGGCCACGTGGCTCTGGTCTGTACACTCAGCGCCTGGTTCGGACATGGAGCCGGCCCTCAGTGCGTATCTGTAGACTTGATGGATTGGCTGAATTAATTAAAGATTTAGGCCAGAGGCTGGCATGGTCGAACCTGCTTTTTCAAACAAGCACTTTCTTTGCAGAGGGAAGAAGGAGCTGGAGAGGCGAGGTGGAGGCTGGTCTTGTGAGCTTGGCTCTTGTCCCCAGCTCACAGCAGATGCTCAGTATGCATTTACTGGAGGATTGAGCCTCGGGCACTGGGACACTCGCTTTGAGCGTGGGGGTTGCCAGGCTGCTCTATCCTCCCAGGCTCTTGGGAGAGACACGGGGCAAGGGATTCTTACTCCTTCTGGGCCCCCATGAGTTTAGGTTCCTCTTGGGGTGGCACGAAGCTTGCAGAAAGAGGCCAGGCAGCCTAGGGGGACGAGGGGGATGGAGGGCAGGCCTCGAGGGGTCCGTGGGCTGTACTACTCCAAGGAGCAGCAGGAGGAAGTCAGGCTCCCCAGGGCAAGTTCACGAACATCCGTCCGTGGCCGTGTTCTCTGTGCCTGGATGAACGACCCTTGCTTGACACAGTGCAGTGAGATGAGATCCTGCACTGGAGACTGAAAACGATTAAAACTGTATATCACAAATGTAAGACTCCAGACTTAAGACCACCGGACAATATTATTCTGATACACTTCCATATCCATCTGAGTTTCTGTGATGGGAGAGAGTGGGGGAGCCCCAAACAAGATGAAAACGTCTCCTATGCAGTATTTAGGGGGGTGTCCGGCCTGCAAGGAAGACTCTGGGATGGTGGTGAAGAGGGGACAATTACCGCAGGGGCGGGCAGGTGGGGAGGGTGGGAACAGGTGTGGCTGTCCCAGCTGGGGTCAGCAGGAGCAACGGCAGGACTCAGCTGAGGGCTCGGCTGTAGACAGGGACCATGATTTGCCTTTTGTTCTGAGACAAGGGCAAGCTCTGCTGTTTTCCCTGTTTCAGGATGTTTATTTAGAAACCGCAATGCTAACTTCTTAAAAAAGCCCAGAGATGCCAGGAGACCCTGGCATTCCTTAAGAATCTCGAATGCCTGGTGCCATGAGATCATTCATCCAAAGGGTAAAATTCGAGTCATGAGAAACATCCTTTCAACGAGGTAAGTGACAGTCAGGCCAGGGCAAGGGACATGGTGCTGGCATTACAGTAATTACCTCATAGATTAACTTCATCACAGCTCTTGGCTCTGTCCCCTCCTCCCTGCCACTCTGTTTTATGAAAAATTCCTTCCTCCCAGCCCTCTCCTTATCCATCCTCCAGTCAGAATCTCTTATCTGTGATTTACAGGTTTCTCCATCCCACCTAAGACATGACATTCTATTTTTAAAAAGCAACCTGCAGCTGTTGCAAGCCACACAAAGCAACCCCGTGCACAGGCCCACTCCTGGGAATATGTGAGCCCTGCCCAGTCCTCAGAGCCACCCAGAGAGCGCATGAAAAATATTGACTGCAGGACTCCATCCTAGCATATGGGATCAGGGTCTCCAGGGGTGGGACCTCTACGTATCACTTTGGAAATGCCGTCCCGGCGATTCTGAGGAACACGAGGGCTTGGGAACCACTGACAGCTGTCACTGTTGCTGGGGAACATCACTCAGATACAGAAAAGTTTTGAGACAAATGAAGGCTCTCCTGCTCAGAAATACTTTAACTGTCGATGTGCAAGTCAGTGGGGAGAAGGGAAGAACAATGTAGTTGTGATGTCCATTCATCCATCTGTCCATCCGGTGAAACAAGGAGGTCTCCTGGGCACAGATTTCCAGGCCCGCCTCTTGGGTCAGGCCTTCCCGTCACTCACGCTCTGGTCTCTGGGCTCTTCTCTCATCCTGGCTTTTCCTGAGCTAGAACTTGGGATTTCACGTGTCATTCCTTTGTTGAATGTGCATCTCGCTCTGGTCCCTCCCAGTGGTCCATCACCTAGGGGTGACACCAAGAAGGGCCACGTGGCTCTGGTCTGTACACTCAGCGCCTGGTTCGGACATGGAGCCGGCCCTCAGTGCGTATCTGTAGACTTGATGGATTGGCTGAATTAATTAAAGATTTAGGCCAGAGGCTGGCGTGGTCGAACCTGCTTTTTCAAACAAGCACTTTCTTTGCAGAGGGAAGAAGGAGCTGGAGAGGCGAGGTGGAGGCTGGTCTTGTGAGCTTGGCTCTTGTCCCCAGCTCACAGCAGATGCTCAGTATGCATTTACTGGAGGTCTATCATTCATCCATCATCCATCCTTCTGTTCATCATCCATCCATCCTCCATCTATCCATCATCCACCCTCCATTATCCATCCATCTATCATGCTTCCATCATCCATCCATCCTCCATCCATCCTCCATCCATCCATCATCCATACATCTATCATCCATCCATCCACCCATGATTCATCTATCCATCCATCCATCATCCATCCATCATCCTTCCATGCACTATCCATCCATCCATCCTCCATCCATCCTCCATGCATCCATCCATGCATCCATGCATCCATGAATCCATCCATCCATGCATCCCTCCATCCATGCATCCATCCATGCATCCATCCATCATCCATCTATCATCATCCTTCTGTTCATCCTCCACCCATCCATCGATCAGTCATCCATCCATCACCCATCCATTCTCCATCCATCATCCATCCATCCATCCATTTATTCATCCCTCTATCACTCATCCATCCACCCATTATTCATCTATCCATCTATCATTCATCACCCATCTGTCCATCCTTCCATCATCCATCCATCATCTATTCATTCATTCATTCATTCATTCATCTGTCCATTCGTCTACCAATCCATCCATCCATAATCCATCTATTTATCTGTCTGTCCATTCAAACACCCTCAGAGGTTGACCTTGGCTACCAGAATATTGTGCATCTGGTGCAAGGTTTGTAGCGGGCACCCCTTGGTAACAGCAAATGGAATAAATGCAGATTGGTGGATTAAAGAAAAAAATCTGGCATATACACAAAAAAATTGAAAACAAGGACAACATTGTGTATGTAATTAATGTCACTGAACTGTATACTTAAAATGGCAAATTTTATGCTATGTATATTTTATCACAATAAAATATTTTTTAAAAAAAGAATAAAAGAAAAAGAAACCTACCTTTGAGGCTAGTGAAGGTTTTCTTTGCTGTCTTCAGGAGCGGGTGTTTGGCTGCTGTGGGTGGGGGTGCTGAAGAGAAGGTGGAGACCAGGGTCTAGTGTGGAGGTGGTCCCTGGCACCCCTTGGCACATCCCAGCCACGATCTGAGGCTTTGGAGGTAGGGCCGCAGGGGTTTCACCGGCTTAGCCACTGCCCATGAAGCAGCATTTGGGGGTGAGGGGGCTCCGGTCATTTTGCTGTCATCAGTGGCTTATGAGTGGGATTCAGAACCCTGGGTTAAGGGTCAATCAATTGTTTTCAGAATGAGAGTTTTTTGATAGGGGAAAAGTTGGGAAATCGGCTTCTTGTTTATGGTACAAGGAGGGTGGGCGTCTCTTGAGTGTTCCCAGGCTTTGATGAGGAGGAATCCCCTCTTTGGAATGTATTGAGAGTGGGGGCTGGTGGCAACCAGCAGGAGGAGAAACACTGAGGGAGAGAGGCATGCAGCCCCACCTTTGCTGTAGCGGGAGGAGGGAAGGCCAGCAGAATATGCTTTTTAGAGGCTGTTGTATTTGTACAGCATGTACGTTCTGGGTTGCCTTAGAACTGGGTTTCCAGAGCAGGGTTGTTTTGTGAGGGCCTTGGTTGGTTGTTTCAAGACCAGCTAAAGACCTTGTGCTCCATGTATGTCGTCCTGTGTTGGGGGCTGGCACTGGTTGGGGAAAGGCTGGTCCTGGCTCCCAAGGTCTCACGGCAGCTGGGGAAGGGTTACCTCTGTCTGTCCCCATGGGGCCATCGCTCTGGAAGGTAAAGAGTGCCCAGCAGAAGTGCATGCAGTGTGACTGTCATTGGAGAACAGGATCTCACGCTGTCCTGGGAGCATCCCAGAAGCCTGCCAGGGGCTTTTACGTTATTGATTTGGTCTGCAAACCATCTCTTAATAGAGAGAGCCGAGGTAAAGGTCAGGCAAGTTCCTCTAGATGAATTTCAGATTGATTTTCAAATTCTGAATTTGTCCAATTGGAAGAAAAGAGGGTTTTCTTCATTGACTTGACTTGGTCAGCCCTGTGTCGGACTGAGCCTGAGATGGAGTCCCAGCGAGGACACTGTTCATGATGACCCCTCTCTGCCAGAAACTTGGCATGTGGCATCTCAGCGAATCTTTAAAACAGCGCTATGAGGTTGGGACGTGGAGTGACCCTGTATTGTAAAGAGGGGGACGGAGGTGCAGACAAGCCAGTCATGTGTTTACAGAGAAGCGAAGCAGAGTGAGGGTAACTCTCCGTGCAGGGCAGGGGCTGGAGCTTGTTCCGCCAGGCGCCGGGGCATGACCGTAACTCCCACGACCAGCTCCCGTGTGTCCCACCTGCAGCAGCTCCTGGCTGGGGTCCTGGATGCTTTGCAGAGGGGACAAACCACAGATACTGGCTTCAAAACACATCAAGCAAGAGTGTGCCTCTGGGGTCAAGGGCAGGCACAGGTCCCCAGGTGAATTGGTGTCTTGGCTAGAGTGGCCTGGGTTCCCTGGGGCCTGGCTCAGCTCCACTTTCACTGGCTGCTTCCGTCCATCATAGAGACAGTTGCCCCCTCTGCGTTGATGTTTTTTAAGCAGCATCGTGGCCAAAAGCATGAAACGGAGGGTCTGGGGATGCAGGGGGCTGGCTTTAGGATCCACTGTGTGCCTCAGCCCCATCCCCAGTCCCAGCCCAAGATGTGTGGCACTCGGATGGGGTGCCACGGCCAGCGCTGGTTTTTCCCCGTTTTCCTGCACGCATCCGAGAGTCCCTCTGGAGTGGCAGGACTGTGGTGGTGGAGGAGGCAGATACTGAGGAAGACTCTCTGGCTTTGGCCCCTTCTTTTAGTGGACGAGTGGCGACCCCAGGTACAGCGTGGCCAGGCATAAGTAGAGACTAGGACGGCCTTTCCAAATACCCTCATTCAAAATGAGGGTTTGTTCATCACTGATAATTGGTTGAACGACAAATGGAAGCTG
>NW_007732468.1:132153-132432 GCF_000696425.1 Galeopterus variegatus | reverse complement strand
TGTATCATTATTTTCATTAGTTTCAATAAATTTTTTTATTTCCTGCTTGATTTCTTCTTGTCGTTAAGTAGAATGTTCAAAAATCGGTAGCATTTCTATTCAGCAATAGTGAACATGCAGAAAGAGAAATCAAGAAAGATTGCCCATTTACAATAGCCATCAAAAAAATAAAATACCTAGGAATTGAGCTAACCAAGGATGTGAAAAATCTCTATAACGAGAACTACAAACCACTGCTGAGAGAAATTAGAGAGGATACAAGAAGATGGAAAGATATCC
>NW_007732468.1:91585-131351 GCF_000696425.1 Galeopterus variegatus | reverse complement strand
CATTCCCACCAACAATGTATGAGAGTTCCTTTTTCTCCGCAACCACGCCAGCATTTATCTTTCAGCGTCTTGTCACAATAGCCGAGAGTTGGAACCAGCCCAAATGTCCCTCATTGGATGAGTGGATATGGAAAATGTGGTATATCTACACAATGGAATACTACTCAGCTATAAAAACGAATGAAATACTGCCATTTGCAACAACATGGATGGACCTTGAGAGAATAATATTGAGTGAAACGAGTCAGGCAGAGAAAAAGAAATACCACATGTTCTCACTCATTGGTGGGAGCTAAAAAATAAACAAATTAATTCACCCACATACACACAAAAAAAAAAACTGGGGGGGGAGAAGATATAAAAACTATACCTTTTTGAAGTTGTTACAACAAGCAAACGGAAAGGACATTCTTGGGGGGGGAGGGGAGAGCGGGAGGAGGGAGGGAGGTGTCGGTGATGGGCCATAATAATCATATACATTGTATATTGACAAAATAAAAATTTAATGAACAAATAAATAAATAAAATAAAAAATAAAAAAAGAAACTTGCTTTATATTCCAACATATTGTTAATTTTTGTAAATATCTTCTGTGTGCTTGAAAAAATATGTATTTTGCAGTTTTGAGGTTGGTAACTTATACGTCAATTACATTTAATCATGTTGCTCAAATCCCCCTCTCTCTTTCTTTCTCTCTCTCTCTCTCTGTATTTATTTGACAAGTTACTGAAGTCATTGAGAGATGTGTGTTAAAATCATCGACTATATCTCTGCTCATTATGGTGGGAGGGAGCAATGACAGAGGTACAATGAAACTTTTGAGGGTGATAGATATGTTCATTGTGATTATAGTGATATATACAGGGTTATATACATATGTTAAGTCAAATGTTGCCCTTTAAAAATGCCAAATGTGTTGAATGTAAACTATATCTCCATAAAGGTGTTAAAATGAGCCATTATATTTCACCACTTTACAAAGTAAAGAACAAAAGGCATATGGTCATCCCAGTAGACAGAAAATTGGTAGATTTCAACACTCATTTATAAAATAAGGCATTAGCGTTTGTAAAAATAAATAGAAATTTTCTTAACCTAATTGAGAAAATAGAGTGTATACACATAAACACACACATACACACATGCAAATGCATATATGTGGTAAAATATTCAAAACCTTCCCCAATGGAATGAGAATGAGTTAAGGTCACCTGCTATTGCTACATATATTAAACACAGTTCTATTAAACCTAGATATAGTTAAAGCTATACAAAAAGAAGTAGCCTAATAAATATTGATGGATTAAATAAATAAATGGACAGGAAGATGATCAGACCAACGTGTGATTAAGAATGCTTTCAATCTCCAGCAAACTTTGCGAACTGCAGTTCTTCAGAGGACTGTGCTTTAATATCATAAGTCATCAATTTTGTAGAATGAATGAACTTTTCTCCCATACATCTACACTGGCACCAGTTCTGTACCATCCTTGAGAGAACTAAGGAAGTTGTCAATCCATTTTCTGTGTTTAGAGGCTCATATGAAGAACTCTGGTTGAATAAGGCTAATAGAGGCCAAATTTGTGCTGATCTCTAGGTACTGTATATCTAAGAGCAGTTGCTATGTTTAGTGAATCTTCTTGAAAGGCTGACCTTTCTGAAAATTTTTCTTGACGGCAGACAAAATATTGTGTTCAGACAAAATATTGTGTTCTAACACCTAAAAGTGAATGAAATAGTCATCAATCACTTGATTAGATGATATAAACTATAAACTGAGTGACAGTTCTCAAGGATATCTATAATTTTTTTAAGGAGTGAATATCTCTTGTTCTGAATCTCCTTTACCTGCTCAAATAAACAGCCTTGGAATTATTACAATGGCCTCAGTAAGTTTTGTCAGCAAGAGAGAAACCTTACAAGTTACAGCTCAAATGCAGCAATCGTTACTTGTTATTTTTCAATTTAATTTTAGTATAAATTAACTTATCTCTGTGCAAGTAGTATTAAAACTAATAACCCTAAAAAGGATTAAGATTAGAAAGCAATGCTGTCAGTGACAAAGCTCATTAACAGCCTTTATCACTACAAGCTGATGAACTACATCTAGTATAATTGGCCTAATTATAATACATTTGTTTCTTTAGCCAGGTATTCTCTGCTTCACTCTCTACTGATTACTTATGGGTCTCAGTTTGGTCAATTAAATTTCTCTTCCCACTCTATCCATTTCCAAAATTGATAGTATATAGCTCAGATGTGCCTCGCTGTCAGTGTGCCTGTGCTCTGGAGAGTTAAGAGCTGCATCAAGAAAACAAGAACTTGAGAGATGCAAAGAGATAGCTTTATCCGAAGGTGCAGGACATAAAATAAGATAGAGTGAATCATAATTCTTTTGGGGTCTCTACCCATTTCTTTTAAGTGAAGTTGTTAATATTTATTTAAAACTTAACTATAATATAGACCTCTGATATATTTTAGCTAGCTCATTCCCGTACAGCACTTTATGTTATTTTATTTTCAGAATAAGTATCAGAACATCCTACTAAAACTAACTTAACAAATAAAAAGTTAAATTATTTTATATGTTATGTAAAAAACAGTCTGGAATTAGAGAGTTTGACATTTGGAAAAGTAGCTAAAGAATAACTTTAAGGAGCCCCTTGCTCAACTTCTCTACCATACTCTGGATATCAGTTTTATTTCTCATGCCTATAGGCTCTCATTGTCTTAAAATGACTTCCACAGCTCCAGGTATCAGGACCATATTCAAAGACTAGAAACAAGACAGGAACAAAAGCAATGCAAGCATCACATGATGCTCTTTTCTATTATCAGAAAGAAAAAAAAAATAGTCCCAAAAGGCTTTCTCTTACATCTCATTGGTCAAAAAATTAATATGTTTGTGTGTACATGAAAGGGATATTGGTAGAATTCCTAGATTTTCCATTGCTTTTAGTAAGAAAGACATAGAATAAAGGTACCTGATAATGACCTTTGAGTATACAACTGCTGTGGTTTGAATGTACCTGTTTCTCCAAAATTCATATATTGGAATTTAAATCCTAATGTAATAGTATTACAAGGTGGAATCTTTAGGAGGTGATTAAACAACCTTATAAAATAGCTGAAGGAAATTAGCTAGGCCCTTTTTGCCCTTCTGTCCCTTCCACCATGTGAAGACACAGCAGTCGTCCCCTCTGGAGGATGCAGCAATATGGCACAATCTTATAAGCAGAGACTCGGCCCTCACCAGACACTGAAGTTGACAGTGCCTTGGTCTTGGCCTTCTCAGCCAACAAGGCAAGGACCTAGGAGGAGTCTCTGCCTACATTAAAGAGGTTAGTAAATGCAGCCCAATGACCCAGTGGTCCAACCCACAAGGGAATTTACACTGTCCCTGCAGCTGTGCACATGGTGGTGGGGACTAGTCACAAAGCCAATGCAACTATATTGACCCAAGAAGGACCCTTGTGGAGCTAGACCCAACCCCTGGGTCCCAGGCCACTACTGTGATGATCACAGTTTAGAATTGGTCTTAACACCCAAGAGCATTTTTTTGATTCAGCCCTGGCAGTTGTTCCACACCCCTAAGGTCACATCATTGTGCTGTGTTGACTATGCCATACTGTGTCCTCTACCCTGGGAACAGGCTGTCCAGTACAGCAAAGGTTCCACACTCAGAACAGAGGGAGTCGGCATGCACACTTTACAGAGCCAGAAAGCCACCTAATTGCAGCCTCTAGCCACTTCTGGTGACCCTGCCTTCTTTTGTGAAATGTCCTAGCAATTATTACAGACATGAGGATGGAGTGGAGGACTTGCATCCCTCTTTCAGGCAGAAATCCACACCCACAGCACCAGTAAGCCTGCCTAAAGCTACTCACCCCAACAAAGTGGCTACAGTGGACCCCAGCATCTCTCTTGGGAGAACAGCAGCCCATTCACAGCCCCAAAAACCTCATGTGGGGCAGCCCTCCCCATCAAGGTCACAGGGGCCTGCCCACAATCACAGCAGCCTCACCCACTCTAGTACCTCATTGTCTCCCAAAATACCTAAGGTCCTAAAATTGACCCGAAAACCCACACCCAGGGTTGTCTATTCAAGATGAAGAGTTTCAAAACACCCCAATGCACCAATCGGGGTCATGGGACATTAGCCAGGGTGCCAGCAAGTTTGCCAAGGGTCACCCACCTTAGCCAAGCAGTGACAGGGCACCCAGACACTTCTCCCAAGAGCTCGAGATCTCACCTATGACCTCAATGACCCAACATATACTCTTAGGTGTCATTTACTTCAGCAAGGAACTATTGAGTGTCTCAGTGTCCAGGCCATGGAGGCACACACAGACAATTTTTAAATTGAATATGGTCAAAGTAACCACATGGTGACTACACTCCTGCATTTACTGGGAGCCAAAACTAAAACATTTTACCCAGTCGTCAATATAAAACACATCTACAGGAAAAGGTCTCTCTCCTCACAAGTCACTCCAGGAGAGTGAAGAATCAATTGCTCAAGAGGATGCCCAGACATCAACATAGGGATATTAGAAATATGAAAAAAAAAGAAAGAAAATATGCACCACCAAAGGAATACAATAATTCTCTAGTACCACAACCCAAACAGCAGAAAACCTTTGAAATGACTGAAAAGGAACTCCAAGCAACAATCTTAAGGAAACTCAATGAGATATAAGAAAAGTCAGATAGATGAAGCAACAAACTGAGAAAAACAAACCAGTATATAAAGGAGGGATTTTACAAAGAGATAAATACCTTAAGAAAGAATGTAACAGAACTCCTGGAATTGAAAGATTCATTCAATAAAATTAGAAATATAACTGAGGGCTTAAGCAACAGGCTAGAGCAAGCAGAAGAAAGAATTTCTGATCTCAAAGACGGTCTTTTTGAAATAACCCAGGTGGACCAAAAAAAGAAAGAAAAAAGAATTCTAAAAAATGAAGAAAATCTATGAGAGCTATCAGACAAACTTAAGTGTACAAACATCTGAATTATGTGTTTTCTGGAATGGGAGAAGAAAGGAAAAGGCATTGAATACCTATTCAGTGAAATAATAGCAGAAAATTTCACAGGTATTGGGAGAGATATAGAATTCCAGATCCAAGAGGCTCAAAGATCCCCAAACAGATTCAATCCAAAAATGTCCTCTCTAAGACACATTGTAGTCAAACCTTCAAAACTGGTTTCTTTTAGTAGGGAAGAAAGGATATTGATTGGTAACTAGAAATCCTTGTCATATGGTATATAATAACATACCTAATTATTTATTGATAAAAATGTGGCCACCCTTCTGCCCAAATTTTTACTATTATTATCACATCACATCTATGTTAGAAATGATGGTAAAAATGGTATATGGTTATAAAAATTATCTGTCCCCAATTTAACACAATAAATTAAAATGTAAGCTATGATCAATGAAGTTCTCCTTACTTACCTTATCAAAAACAGTGGTATAGGTTTGGCCAGTTAGCTCATTTGGTTAGAGCACGGTGTTACAACACCGAGGTCAAGGGAAGAAAGGCAAGGAAGCAACCTAGGGGGAAGAATTGGAATGCTCTTTTCTTCAAAAACCCTTATTCTTCCATATGCTTTGCTCTCTGCTTATAATGTGCTTTCCTACTCATTTTCACAAAATGAAATGTTATTTATCCTTTGATGATACCTAAAAACCTCACATTCCTTATGAAAAATTTTCTCCATTTCCCGTGGCCCTCTTATTATGTGTTCAGAGTTCATGTACCTTTCAGAGTGCTTTTACACACCAGTTGTGCTGGTATCATTTTTGTGATTATTTCATTATTGTCTATTTTACTCTATACTGTAAGTTCTCTACACTATAAGTTCAATAATTAATTGGACAAATATTTACTGAATGCTTTCCATAAAGCAGAGATGATATAAGGCTCGGGATATAATGGTAAACAAGATGTAGTCTGTCAGTACTAGAATGAATTGAGATAGATCAATCTCATTTGATAAGGCTATCATAGGAGACATTTTGAAAGAGTTGTCATAATATGACATAATAAGAGATGTAAAGAATTAGAATAAGCCAGATATTTAAAAAGTGATGAAGGAGTAAATAGTACAAGACTTCCATTCTAGCTATAAAAAACTGTAAATTTGGTGAAAATATCTAAGGCAATTGTTTTCAGGAATTAGACTATGGATAATTCAGGACTGTAATAATTAAGAGAAACATGCAAGTTAATCCCCTGACTCAGGCAGACCTAACAGAGTGGACCTTCTGTGGGCTGAGAACTGAACAGAGATACTAAAGGTTGCACAATGCCAGTTCTAAAAATAAGAAAAAAAAATAAAAAGTAAAACAGTGCTACCCTTATAAAATTAAACCCAAGCCTAGCAGAAATGACAGTAACTGCCACTAATTTATCTACTCACCAAATCAAAAAACTTCTTCTGTGGGCTGAGAACTGAACAGAGATACTAAAGGTTGCACAATGCCAGTTCTAAAAATAAGAAAAAAAATAAAAAGTAAAACAGTGCTACCCTTATAAAATTAAATCCAAGCCTAGCAGAAATGACAGTAACTGCCACTAATTTATCTACTCACCAAATCAAAAAACTATCACCTGTAAAGAGAAACGTGGTATTCCAAACTGTCTGCTACGTATATTATCCAATTTCCAGCATACATTAAACTAAATTACTTAATATAAAAGAAGTAGGAAACGTGGGCAATAATTAATTTTTGGAAAGTTAGTAGAATAGACTCCAGTACAATACAAATATTCAAAATAAGTTCAACCACTTTAAAGCAGCTGATAAAAGTAGGCTTAGCATTTTAAAGAAATTGGCCAAAATGGATAATCATGGGGGAAAACTTAGAAAATAAATTTTAAGACAGCAAAATAAAAATTCTAGTACTGGAAAGTATAATAATTAAAATGTAAAATCCCCTTTATCTAACAGGAGATTGTAGGCAGCAGAAAAAAGTCAACAAATTAGAAGACAACCTAAAAAACACAGAGAGTAAATATTGAAAACAAAATGGATAGAACATTAATGATCAGTGAACAATATGAAGTGGTCTAAATAAATGTAACGAGAGTCCCAGAAGGAGAAGAGAACTAACAGGACAGAAAAAAATTAAGGAAAGAGTGGCGGATAATTTTCCAAATTTGTGAAAAATATGAATACACAGAGAGTAAAAACGATAGCTAAGTTTTACTGAACCTAGTCTGGCTGCCAGCCACCAAACAGAAACAAATGACTCAAAAGTCAACTGTTGGTGAAAAGGGAAGGCTGCTTCTTTCAGGAATGCCAGCAACCTGAAGGAGATGATAGGCTTACCCATCTCCTTGGCTCAGATTTATTAGTGGTTTTTAAGGAGGAGGTTGAGGGAATTGAAAAGCAGGAAGGAGAGGGGCTCGTAAGGGGCTAGGTCCAAATTCTTGCCAAGGTTCCATCTAGCTTCTGCTGGACCTGTGATTCCTTGCTGGCACCCAAGGTCAGCTCCCAGACATCTTGTTTTGATCACTTTGTGGAACTCGGCAAACCTCCAAGAAGAGTTATTAGTTTTGCAAGATACTGATTAGCTTTCAACAACCTTATTTTTCCACTTAGAAAGCAAGATAAGAAAGTCAGGGGATGGGAAGAAAGAGAGGAGGAAAAAAAAGTATGTCTTTTAAAATTTTTCTAAAGCTCAGGAGGTTTTAGGTCCCAACATGGCTTCAGTCCTTCTTACTGCAATGTAAGTATGAAAATGCCAAAACCAACCGCACAGGAAAAAACTGGAAAGCAAACCAAGAAAAAGACACATTTCACAGAAAGGAACAATGATGCAATTAATGTATTACTTCTCATCAGAAACAGTAGAAGCCAGAACACAATAGAATAACATCTTTAAAACTACAAAATTAAAAAAAAAAAATCAACTCAGAATTCTATATTCAATGAAAATATTCAAAAGTTAAAATGAAACTAATTCATTTTCATATAAACAAATGCTGAGAGAAGTCACTGATCTGTACTACCAGAAATACTAAAGGAATTTTGAGGGGCAGGGAAAATAACACCATATAGAAACTTGGGTTTGCAGAAAGGAATGAAAAATAAAGAATATGTAAAATATGCAAGTAGATATACTATATACAAGGGTACTTCAAAATAATTATGGAAAAATCAAATTAGAAAATAATATGAATATTTCCATGAACTTTATGAAGTACCCTTGTATTTTTTATTAATTCTTTATTAAAACTAAAAATTTTAAGCAAAAATTAATAACTTTGTATTTTGTTATATATAACATATATAAATGAAAAAATCATGGTAATAGTACCACAAAGAATAGGGATATAAAATTATACCATTGCAACTTTCTTACATTTTATATATTGTTATGGTCTGCATGTTTGTATCTTTTAATGTGTTGAAAACTAATCTTGAATGTTATGGTATAAGGAGGTGGGGTCTTTGGAAAATGATTAGGTCCTAAGGGCCAAGCCCTTGTGAATGGAATTAGCGCTCTTATAAAAGAGACCCCAGAGAGGTTCCTGGTCCTTCCACCATGTGAGGACGCAATGGGAGTATTTTGTTATAGCAGCCTGAACAGACTAAGACACACAAACTGACACACTATTAGTCCTAAATGGACTGAGATAAATTAGGATACATATTATAATGTCTGTCTGTCTAGGTAAGACACTTAAAACACACAACACAAGGAGAGAGAGACAGAGACAGAGACAGAAAGAGAGAGAGAGAGTGCAATAACAAAAAAGTCAATAGAAGTATTTAAACAAAAAGTTGAAAGTATTTTTTAAGCCAGAATAAGACAGAAAATAATGAAGCAAGGAACAAGAACAGAACGGGTAAGCGAAAAAAACCTCAAGATGATATATTAAATCATAAGAATATCAACATTTGTATTAAATGTAAATGGATAAACACAACAATTAAAAGGTAGAAATTATTGGGCTTGATAACAAACTAAACCCAGTATGGATTATATAGGACACACAGCTTTATAAGTCATAGAAAAAAACATAAAAACTGGTTTGGCATTTCTAATATAATCTATGTAACATCCTAGGCAATTAGTATTACCAGAAGAATAAAAGGAAAAATTCATAACATTAACAAGTTCAATTGTCAAGAAGACCTATCTACTCAAATGAGTACATACTTAACTACATTCAAAATGAAAGGAACATCTAATAACAGAACTAAAAGGAAAAACAGGCATATGCACAGTTGTAAGGGAAATTTAAAATCCCTGCTCAATAATTGATAAGACCAATAAAATAGTGCACCAGTTCTTCCTCTGTCCAAAACTCATTCCTGTTTTACATGGCTGGCATGCTGTTTTTCCTGGCTGACAAAAACTGCTATTTTCTCTCATCTGTTATTGTTTCTCATTATGCTATCTCATCCTAAACAGCCTCCCTTAAGAGTCCATGTAAAGAAGCCATAACCGGCCAATATTTTCCTGTGTTTACATTCTATGCAGAATATATTAGTATCAGACTTTTTCTGTGTTTACTTGGTCATTGCTAGTCTCTCCCTTGCCTAAATGTAAGCTCCAGGAGTGCAGAATTTTCTGCCTTGCTCACTGTTGTATCCCATTTCCTGGATCAGTGTCTGAATATATCTTGAATAAATAAATGCCTGAATGAAGGGTGATAAACTTATAATCTCTTTTTATAAAAAATGAGAGTAAAATTTGTCAAATTATATCAAAAAAAGTAAGTATCATGAATACTTAAAGAAAAGCTACATGATGAAAATAAGAAAATATGTGTGTAAGAGAATACAGAGTTTACCAACAATATGGACAGAAGAAAATAAGATGTTAAAGAAATCTAGTTGTGCTAATTTCCTCATCTTTCATAGCAAGAGATTACTAAATTTTATTATACTATATTATATCATATTATGTTATATTATACAAGGTTATTTCAAAAGTTTTTTGGAAAAAGAGAATTAAAAGATAATACAAATCTTTCCATAGATTTTTTGAAGTAACATTGTATTACATCATATTTTTTAATGAGATAAACTACAAAATAGAGATTTCAGTCTATTGATAAAAACTGTAAAGGCAACCAGTAATAAACTAAAATTATACTCCATATATTTCAAGGAACTAAAAAAGGAAACTAAAAGGAAAATAGGCATATGCAATTTAGCAAATATAACAAATATGTATAATTGTTATACTTTATACATACATTGAAGTAATATTATATATTATTAAGTTATATACAAATGAAATAGCAAAGTTAACTCTAATAATAATAAATATTAACTGGAAAAACTGGCAAAGCAAAAGTGGAAAATATTCTTATGGAAAGTTATTCTCATTTTGTAAAAGAGATACATGCAAAAAAAGTCGCACATTATTACTGAATATAATAAGTATTGGGAAAAATACACAAGGCAAATGCAAACAAATATTAAGCAGGGGTCCTGACATTAACATCATATGAGAGTTTAATTAAAGGCTAAATGCACATTATGAGACAAATGTGGTGTGCCTTATAATAATAAAATATGCAATCTATATAAATATATGATAGTTATGAATCCTTTTATAAACCAAGAAGCTTGGCATCAAAATACACATCTAAAACTGGAATAAATAAAAGAAGTACTAAAAGCATAATAATTCTGTCAGCCAATTCTAGATGAGAAAAATTGAAATAGATAAGATAGAGGCTTTAACTAATAATTCTTTGAACAAAACATTTACTCTTTTAAAGCATACTTAAAATAAATGGCTATCCATTAAGCCACATAAATACCACAATAAATTCCAAAAAGTTTGTGATATATTACAATTAAAACTTGAAATTTAATAGCAAAATGTAGTAACAAATTAACTGAAACAGTCTCATGCAATTAAAAAAAATCTTCTGAAGAATACTTCAGTCAAAAGAGACCTGAAATTTATAATTAATTTTTTAAAGTAAGTGATATGTATTCAAACCCAGAGTAAATATGTGTGTAAGAGAATACAGAGTTTACCAACAATATGGACAGAAGGAAATAAGACATTAAAGAAATCTAGGTGTACAGAAATAGAACAATTCACACTTCACGGTTAGTTCTGGGAAAAAAGCCCCAGTGAGGGGCTAAAAGGACAATTATTTACCTCAAACATCTACATAACTAAAAAAGAAATAAAGTTTATAAAATAATAAATTCAATTTGTTTAAAATGTAAAAGAAAGAAAACTAAGAGGAAGGAATTAATAAATATAAAAACTAACAGATTTATTTGCAAAGAATATCATTACAGCAAAAGCAGTTTAAAACACAATTATTAGTAAAACAAAGCAATGAAACAGGTCACTAGAGAAATAAAAAGAATGATAAAACACAGTTTATATAAGGAGAACTGAGAATGCAGAAATAATCGCAGATATAAGGAAATATAATAACCTCTTGCTATAAAAGATGTATTCTTCATAGTCATGCAAAGAAACGTGAAAATCTGTATAAAATAGATGATACCTTAGAAAGTATCTATGACAAAATGTTTTCTTAGAAATAATAAAAAAAGATGAGAAGAAAAATAAAATGTAGTGAGATCAATAGTTACAGAATATATTAAGAGGGTTAAAAACTAGGGCCCAGCAAAGATGTAACCATAGTTAAAATAACAGGTATTTTAAGTGCTATCTAAATAGAGGATAGAGAAAAAAAGCTTCACAAAATATTTTAAGTAATCCAACAAGGAACAAAGAACAAATTATGCAAAATATTGAATGGGAAACTATACACTTGTCACTCATCTAATGTGGCTATTTAAATTTAAATTAAAGATTCAGTTTCTCAGTTGCAGTAGTCATGGTTCAGTTGTTTCATAACCACATGTGGCCAATGGCTACCATTTAGACAATGCAGAAATAGAACAATTTAGACTTCACAGTTATTTCTGGGAAAAAAGCCCCAGTGAGTTTCTTCTTCCTGGACACTTCCCTGAGGGGGAAAAAAAAAAAAACATGGACAGTCTAATTGACGACACCTGGTCCATCTACCCAGTACTGGGGCCAGCAGAGAGGGATACAGGAAGATGCTATGATTTGTGGTTCCTGTAGAACCTCAAAGAAAGATAAACAATCCAAGTCACCACACACTTTTAAATACATTCTATTTCTTTGACATGATAGCTTTCTAAGACAGGTAGATTTTACACCAGACTTAGAGGACATTGAGGCTCACAGAGATTAGGAATTTGCCTGTTTATTCTACCATTAAATGTCAGTGCTGGGTGTTTTCTTATTATTTTTTTAATTGGACCATAGTTCATTGTACATATCTGTGGGGTACAACATTGAATATCAATACCTGTGTACAACATGTGATGTTCAAATCTGGGTCAGTAGTATATTCAACATTATACTATGTAATCGATTTTCATGGCCCTTTACCAATTCCTTCCTTATCCCCCTTCTGCTCCCCTTTCCCATCTCCGGTAACTTCTCTTCTGTCTCTTCTTCTGAAAGTTCAACTTATTATTGTGATTGCTGTCCCTTTCTTTTTTATATTTATTTTTCCCTCCCACTTATGAGTGGGGATATGTTGTACTTCTTTCTCTGTGCCTGCCTTATTTCACTTAACATAATTTTCTCTAAGTTCTTCCATGTTGCTGTGAATGGGAGTATTTCATTTTGTTTTATGGTAGAGTAGTATTTCATTGTGTAAATATACCTTATTTTCCTTATCCAGGTGTCTGACAATGGACATTTAAGTTGGTTGCAACTCTTGGCTATTGTAAATAGAGCTGCAATAAACACAAGAGTGCAGGTATCCCTTTGACATGATGATTTCTGTTGGGCCTTTAAAAAACTAACACCACCTTAAAGTGACATTACAAGTGGATTAACGTGGCAGCCTAAGACTGCGCCAGGAGGAAGCAGGGTGGGAGTGTCTGCGGGAACCTTGCCTTAGCCCTTATTGGCCGCACTTGTGAACACTGCGTAATTGCAATAGCTAGGTATTGAGACAGGATGCATGCCCTTAACCCTTAAGCTGATTGGAGGATGTAAAAAACCTGCCTTTGCCATTTACCTTTAAAAGCCAATGCTTGTGTGTTAATAAACGGAACTGCTTGACAGAACCCCCACCGCGTCTTAGTGTCCTTTAACTGGGCTGGTTTGGGGCCGGTGGTGTGCTCACCTCTCTTCGCGGCTCTCTCCTCCTGTCTCCTTCAAAAGGGGACCAGAGGGAAAGAGGAATCCCGGGCCATTTGCTCGCCCACTGAAAGGAACGAGGCTAGGGCTGTACAGGTCGGCTGCTGGTGGCGGACCCGACAATTTCCATTCCTTTGGGTATATACCCAGCAGTGTGATTGCTGGATTATATGGCAGTCCAATCTGTAATTGTTTGAGGAACCTCCATACCATTTACCATAATGACTGAACCAATTTACAGTCCCACCAACAGTGTAGGAGTCTTCCCCTCTCTCTGCCTCCTCGCCAGCATTTGTTTTTCTCCGTCTTTTTCTCAATGTGGTTTTGATTTGCATTTCCCTGATGCTGAGTGATGTTGAGCATTTTTTCATGTGTCTGTTGGCCATTCCAACCTTCTGTTGAGAAATGCCTATTCAGCTCCTTTGCCCATTTATTTAATTGGGTTATTTGGGGTTTTTTATTGTTAAGTTCTTTGTGTTCCTTGTATGTTCCGGATACTAATCCTTTGTTGGATATATAGTTTGCAAATATTTTCTCCCACTTTGTAGGTTGTCTTTTTGATCTGTTAATTGTTTCTTCTGCTGTGCAGAAGATTTTTAGTTTGATATAATCCCATTTGTTTTCATTTGGTGACTTGTAAACAACCTAGCTTTCTTGATTTCTTTTTCTGCTAGTTCCTCGTTGCATTATAAAAATGTTAATGATTTCTATGTATTGATTTTTTATCCTGAAAATTTACTGAAGTCATTTATCAGCTTTAAGAGTTTTTTTGTAGAATCTTTAGGCTCTTCTATGTATGTGCCAACAGTGAAAATTTGACATATTATAGTCAAATTAGAAAAGCCGAAAGACAAAGAGAAAATCTTAAAAACAGCA
The DNA here is from genome assembly GCF_000696425.1 of Galeopterus variegatus. Taxonomy (NCBI): domain Eukaryota; kingdom Metazoa; phylum Chordata; class Mammalia; order Dermoptera; family Cynocephalidae; genus Galeopterus; species Galeopterus variegatus. Next base: position 117,286 of record NW_007732468.1, on the reverse strand, counting down.
AGAGAAAAGTATAAAGTCACCTAAAAGGGAGCTCCCATCAGACAAACATCAGACTTCTCAACAGAAACTCTAAAGGCCTGAAGAGAATGGAATGATACATTCAAAATACTAAAAGAAAACAATTGCTAGCCAAGTGTTGGGTCTGAAATTCAGCCCTTCTAAATATAGGCCCACTGTACTCTTCACAATGTGTTACCCAGTTCTTGCTCAAAACAGGCACTTTGGCATCCTCTAAGTGCTTAGACCTATTGGTATACTGCTTTGTCCATGTAACTGAAAACTAATTTGTAATTCACAGGAGCCTGTAAGCTCTAAGTGCTATCAACCATTCAGCATGCAGATATTTAGTAATTTATATTGGCTCTTGTTACTTGCCAGACTTGATAAACATTACAACATTTAATATATGATATTCAAACAGAAAGAGACAAACAGAAGGGAGAGAAATATGCTGTTAAATAATAATATTAAGTAGATAAGAGAATATAATTTTGATCTAATTTTATATGGAGACAAATAGATGGTTTGGAAAAATAGAAGAAAATATTCTGCCAAAGTGTCTTGCACAGTCACTTATATGTACTAGGTACTCAGTAAATGTTTGTGGTTATGTGCTGCTCATAAGTTTTAGAGAGCTGAATTGGCATGGGCATGTTCTTTCTGAAAACCAGATATCTATAGGTAGGCTCTAAGTCATCAATGAGCAAACCTAGTACAAATATAATAATCATCACCCTATAAACCTCCTTTGGGTTTTATTTTGTAGGAATAAGTGTTTTGGGGGTATTTGGACTGACCCTCAAATGACCACATACTAGACTGTAAAATAAAATATTACCATTGCAATTTGCTGCGGTTCATCTCAATGAGCAGTGTCCATGCCCAAAGTAAGTAAAATGGCAGATCTGATGCGAGTGGGGTGGGGAGATTACCCACCAAGTACCAAGCTCGTTTAATGCATTTGTTCCCATTCTCAGTGGTGGTATTGACACAGCTGAAGAAAGTTCTACAAGAAAGTCCATTCTGATTGGCCACAATAATCAACCACATTGTATATTGACAAAATAAAAAAATAAAATTTAAATTTAAAAAAAAAGAAAGTCCATTCTGTGCAAGGGTCTAGGAGGAATTTATGTTTAGGTATCAGTGGAAGGTCCATGAACATAGTTAACTAATTTTTATAAAATTAACTGGATTATTAGGGTGAGGAAAGGGAGGGAGGTGCACTAAAGTGTTCCCTAAGAGAGAGGAAGTTCATCACTCAGGAATTTGAAATTGATCCTTCAAGGTCTTAGGCATGGCTCAGGAAAATACTAAACTGGCAGTGAAGTGCCAACTATGTTAGAGAAGAGAGTATCACAGATAAGGAGACCAGTGAAAAGACTAATGGAGTTTAAAAATCATGCTACAATGAGAGTGGGAGGGAAGATAGAAAGACCTGTGTAAGATGATTTGATTTATTCAACCAATCAAAACTGAGTATCTCCTATAGCAAGATCCTACAGCAAGACTCTTCTCAGTGAGATGGTATGACAAGGACATGGGGAAAAAACCCAAGAAAAACAAAAACAAAAAAACCTGGAACCTGTGGTTCAAGAAGTCACAGACTAGAATGGATAAAGATGTCAGCAAATATTAAAATTACACTAACAACCTCTATTTGGTAAAATCAGTGATGGGTAAGAAGAAACAAAATATGATAGTGAGATTTTAGGCCATATGATGAGAACTGACCAGGCAAAGAAGCAGGCTCCCTGTACCAGGAGATAGGGGATCTGCTTTAGTGGACAAGTTTAAGGTTCCAGACAGTCACGGATGCTAAAAGTATGATACGAGAAATAGACATAAAGAGGATGAATCTAAGAGGCAAAATCGACACACGCAAAAAAAGCCAAGAAAATTATTTTTAGTTTAGTTTTAACAGAATATTGCATTTGAAGTACCAGGAAAAAACCACATGTGCCTATTAGTATCTAATGGGAGGAGAAACTATTTATGGCATATCATGCAATTCTAATGGTATAGATGTGACCTAAGAAAAATTGCTTTTTTACTTCAAAAATCCCTTTAAAAATCATACAATAAAGCCAACTCTGCCATTTTAATGAATAAGGAAAGTTAAATGTTACTCAAAAAAAAAAAAAAAAAAAAAAAAAAGCCCACCCCGCCATTTTAATAAAAAAGGAAAGTTAAATTTTAGTAAAAAAAAAAAAAAAAAGCCCACCCCGCCATTTTAATAAAAAAGGAAAGTTAAATTTTAGTAAAAAAAAAAAAAAAAAGCCCACCCCGCCATTTTAATAAAAAAGGAAAGTTAAATTTTAGTAAAAAAAAAAAAAAAAAGCCCACCCCGCCATTTTAATAAAAAAGGAAAGTTAAATTTTAGTAAAAAAAAAAAAAAAAAGCCCACCCCGCCATTTTAATAAAAAAGGAAAGTTAAATTTTAGTAAAAAAAAAAAAAAAAAGCCCACCCCGCCATTTTAATAAAAAAGGAAAATTAAATGTTTCCCAAAAAAAAAAAAAAAAAAAAAAAAACAGGCACAGGTGGTGAATCCAGGCTGCAGGATTTGCTGTACCTCTTGCGTGTTGTGATGCTCAGTGATGCACTTCTCAATGCATCCTTTCCTATAGATGCAAAAGAAGAAATGCAACTCGATACACGTACTATAATCCTATGGACATCAAGAGTTTTAAAAAGTGTATAAAATTAAGAAAGCAGGCTCATTTATTTAGAAGCATTTTTTTTAATTCAAAAATGTATATCTTATGTGCCGACCATTATAGTTAGGCAATGGAAATTCAAAATAAATGGGACACAGCCCAAATTCTCAAAAGTCCAACAGAATAGACACAGGTTAACAATTATGTATAGGAGAACAAAACACATTTTCTTACTTCAATTTACTTGATGCTTGCACCAGTAATTTAGCAGTATTAGATTTATCATCCTTTTCACGTGAAAACAAATGAGGCAATTGAGTCTTAGAGAGTTTTAGTGACTGAACCATGGTTAGAATTTTGAAAAACAGGAATCCAGGTTTTTTAACTGTAAATGATTGATTTTTGCATTCAGGTAATAATAGTCTTCCAAAACAAGAAACGGATCCCCCCACACCATTACTGGAATGACAAAAATACAAAACAAGACACCATGTCTGTAGAAAACCAAAAACTCGATTATGTCACTCAGTGATTCAGTAGATTATCTGAAAAGGCTACCCTCATGATGTCATTTATCTGCATTGTTCACCTTGTTTACTGATTTGACTAAACATTTTAGCATGGCCTCAACACAGATTTACTACCTAACACATTGGCAAAAATATTCTACCCGGTAACTCAAAATGTCATTCACATGATCTGCCCAGATTGCCTGGCTGCCACTGACACATATTCTCGAAATGAAAACTATCAGACAAAAGCAACAATGACAGTGTTAATGCAGATAATGAGTAAATGATAAACATTAGATTTGCAGCCAGTCTTATTTCTATTTTAATGATGGCAGAGAAAAGGTAAGGCAGTGAGAGGGTGAAAGAGACAACCAGGAGATGTCCACCTCCCCTTCTAACTCTACAAATCCCTGATTACCTTAGAGGAAGTTCAGACATATGTCATACTGGTTATTCTAAGTTTAACATTGCTTACACTTCTGACTTAAATCTGAAGATTTATTTGAGGCAGTGCTACCAAAAGTTGTTCTCAGAATTGATAACCTCAGAGTAAAGAGATAATAAAACTGTTATTTGTTAAGTGCCTACTGCATGTTAGGCTTTTTCACCCATTTAAAACATTGCGATATAAGCATACATTTTCAAATATGGAAGCTGAGGCTCACAGAGTTTATATACCTTGCTCATGGTCAAACTCCAATTAACAGAAGAGGAAATGTTTTCTTAGATCTAGACACTTCCTGTGATGCTGATCTGCAAAGTGCTTTTGAGGAGCCTAACTGAAAATGATGATCATGGAAAAGTTACTCAGATAAAAGCTGACGCTAAAAAGGTAGGAACTTTGGTAATGGCAAAGAAGGAATAACCCAGGTTATGAAATAATGGGTGAGTTTAGGAATGGGGATTAGATAGTGATGTGTGTTTGTATTCATAATCTCGATGGTTTGAGAGAAAATACAAGCAATACAGTTCAAGTGCATATTTAATACTTGAATTGCCTCCACAAGGTCCCCACTAAATGTCATCCAGTTGAGTAAGTGTCTCTACTTTTGGCTTTCATATTATTTGATATCAAAATTTTGCCTTCTGTGCCACACTCCATATCCTCTCAATCCCACTCTATCCATTGCTGCAGCAGATAGCTTGGTTCATGGGTAACTTGACAGCATCTGTCTCAGCTGTCCAGTGCATATATTTCTTCCATAGGAGTTCTCACAGACCAAAGCCAGGGATCTACAGGAACAATCTTGCATTCGCTTACACACTGATATGAAAGTCTGAAGGATTTAACCTTTCATGTGGCAACTCTGACCAGTGTGGCATGGGAGCTAGCTCTTCTCCTGAAGCAGAAAATTCTTAGTCAAGTTATATATGGCTATTTCAAGAAATCCAGCAGCATTGAGCCCCAGTTGCCAGAGCAGTGACAAGCTCAACAATGCACCCTGGTATTTATTTTCCTTCTTTTCCTCTTTCATAGTTGCCTTTTCCCCATTCCTGTTCCCTTGAATTAATTCCTAAAGTAAACTACCCACACACACCTTTTTCTTTGGCTCTGCTTTGAGGACAGGGCACTTATGGACCAGCATGAGGAGAGACCCTTTCCAATCTTGACCCAACATGCAGTGTAACCTCAAGTCTTTCTATCCTCATTTACCTGTTTAATTAATTTCTATACACCTAGCACTTGATACACACTTTAATCCCATAAAAGGGATTCATAGTGTTTAATCAATGGACAGATGAATGAATAAGCCATTGAAGTAAATGTGGTCAAGGTAAATGCTTTGAACAAATGATCTCCAAGTTTGAAGGGCCCCAACTACGTAGTTATAGGCAGAGTAGAGAACATGAAGAGGCCTAGAGTTTATGCAGTCCTCATCATGATGCTTTAGGACCCCAGTAACATAACACTACTGTAAAATCAGTTCATTTATATTGCTTATCATAATATTGATTTTTAAATATTCTATATTCACATTTTGGAGTCATATGTTAAACGAATGAATTCAAATGTGGTGGTGTTAAGATCCATAGACATGCTCTCTTTAGATACATGAGCTGAACATAAAAAAGAGTGAAAATGTAAATACTGGGAAACTGTGTGAGGTAAGGAAGAATTATTGGGATATTAACATGTATGTATATTTATTTCTACTGGAGGAAGACAATTTCTAGACTTGGGTCTATATATGTCCACACATGTGCTAACCCTACTTAGCCTTGGGGTAATATTATGAAAAAATCTCTGATCCTAGCATTTGGTAAGGTGCTAATAGGAAATAGCCACTTACTGTTGAGTTAATCATCTCCAATTGGAAAGCAATGAAAAGGAAAGTATAGATTCACAATCCTGGACTCAAAGGTATAGAATTTGCTGGACTTTGAGTGAAAAGACATGGCTTGAGTAGCTTTGTAGTTGTGTACTTTGCTATTAATAAAAGAGGATGTTAATTCTTGGTCTACTTGTTTTACAGAGTTGATGATGGTATCAAATAAATAAAATATGTGATAAGGTTAATTCAGTAGTGCACTATTATATACACTTTAAGTAGTATTGCTTATATTAGCTCCTCCAGATCAAGCCTTATGCCTGATGTTTGTATTTTTCAGAACACCTAAAGCAAACTACAGTAGAAATGAAGTTTTTTTCAATTGAGTCCTCAGAAGATTAAGAAAATAATTCAAAGGCTGAAGTGACAGATCTACCGGGCAAGATTAAAGGAGGACATGTAGTTCATCATTCTGTTAGGCAATGCCTAATGGAGGGTCAGGACTGCAAAGATATATATTTCAAAGGGATAAACAGCAAAGGTAGGGAAGAATTATTTCAGTTGATACAAAAAGAAATAAGACCACTGAAAAGGAAATAAAAAGGTATCTGTATTAGAAAATGATCAAAGTTCTCTTACTTGGGATCTTTCAAGCTAGCATAAAAAAGCCTAGATTTTCCATTTTTACTTTATCTTACCATTGAGGTGGTTTCCAAAACCTAATATATATTTCCTGATATCATTCTTTTCCCACACATTAGATAGACACTTACCCTGAATCAATACCTTCTCTTTTTAATCTATACTATCATGAGAGAAAAATCACAAAGTATATATTTTTTTCCAAGGTGCCAAATTTTTTTCCACTTGCCTTTTTCTTTCTTCTTCTTGCCCACCACGAGCTATTTTATAGTTTCTTTGGGGAATACTTCTGTGAGTGTACAAGTGGAACTAATTGAAAAGATCAAATTTAATAGTATTTAAACTTACTGAAGGGGGAGATAACTTCATTTGCAGTAGTTTCAAGGAAGACCAAGAAAGATTCTGAAATCTTAACTACTAGAAATGCTCTGGAAATTCTGCAAAGTCAGATGTCTGTTCTTATTTAATTTGAAAGAAGATAGAAGTAAATCAATATAATTTTTGATAATTGGTTTTAATCCAGAGAGGTACATACACATCAGTATTTTTTTCTGGCAGAGAAATTTGATTCAATGGTGGGAAGAAAAAAAACTAAATTCTTTCTTTTCTGAAAACAGCAATATTCTGTTTATTTCAGATTTAATAAAGAATTGGCATTTTACTAGAACAAGACAATAGTTGATTTGATCTTTTCAAAGAAGTAAGCCACAAGCAAAATTGTGGCATTGGGCAAGTTTGTTTTCAGCATCGCTTTGTACATATCCCAAGTGGTCTTGAGCCCTGCACTTCTCCTTTCACATTTTGATGAGTCACTTACTTGGGTTCCCCTGTTCCCCTGAAGCCCGATCTCACTGGGCAGGGTCTGCTGTTAATAATAAATAGTGAAGAGGTCTTGCTTTACAGCTTAGAGCACTCCTATGTGTATTTGATTTTCCTCATCATCTTAGGAATTTTGATTCCTAATTCAGAGGTTATTTTCTTCTTCCCCTCCCCCATTACACTAAAGTCTTCATGTTCTGTTTCTTATAATCCTGGAATTTCTATTGCTATCAAAATGAGCCATTCTGTGACTCTTTTTATCTGGAAACTGTCTAGAGATTTCATCTTTAGTTACAACTTTGCCAAGTTGTGTGTTTTTGCATCAGTCACCCACCATCTTTGATTCTGTTTCCTCATTTGTCTAATAAGACAAAATGATTTCTAACTTTCTGTCACATGACTCTAAATCAGGGTTTCTCAACCTCGGTACTATTGACATGCTGAGCTGAACAGCTCTTTGATGTGAGGGGCTGCCTTGTGCATAACAGGATATTTAGCAGCACCTCTAACCTCAATATAACAGGTAACAAGCAACATCCCTCCCCAGTTGAAACAATAAAACATGTCTCCAGATATTGCCAAATATATTCCCTGGAGGGCAAAATCACCCACAATTGAAAACCATCATTCTAACCCAATATCAAGAAACATGTTTCCTTTTTCACAATGCTAAGGCAGGTGTCATGGAATTGGCTCAAAGAAATTTCTCAAGCATAAACTGTCTTAAAATATAATCTCTTATTCAGTAGAATTCCATTGTCTCCCTAACCATTCCTGCAACATAGCAGGTTCTTTCTCTTCTCTTTCTGCCCTGTTTAAATGATGCTTCTGCACAACCAGATGTGGTCTGCTCAAGCCTTGCCTGACAGTGTGCCCCTGAGCTAGGCAATTTACCACAGCTGGTATTGCTCCATTCAGTTACAGTCTCTTTTTCTGTGGTTGCAGGCAGGCCTGTTTCAGGCTCAGTCTTTGTGACATCTGGTTGTGCTCCCCTCCTCCCTGAAATTGTATCTGCCCACCCACTTCACCTCACCCTGTCCCCACAGTGGAAAGTGGTTCACGGTTTCCCTTTTGTGGTTTACCCACTCGTCTCATCCCCCGTGAGAACTGGTGACTGTTGAGGGAAGCCATATCAGAGAAGAACTGCTTCTCCACCTGGACTGTGCCTGAGAGTGACTGTACAGCTGTGTTGTCTCAGTGCCTGCCTCTCCAATATTGTGCTAGATGGAGGAACTGTAGAAATAATAATCAGCTCATGCGCAGTCTGATGCAATGAAATAAATATTTGAACATTCAGGCCTTATATTTACATAATTTTGGGGGTAATTTAATTCAAGACATGATACATGATGCCAAAGTTTTTTAAAAATCATAAGCATTATTTTATATATTTCTTAATATTAACCACATATTGATTAAGAGTGTGATGATGCACGTTGATGAAATATAATAAAAGGTTTGGGTTTGATTTTGGGGGGGGGTTGTTTTTTTCTTTTTGCCAATAGTGCTAATCTTTTGGACTCAAAATAATATTTATTCCCTTTGCAAGACCCTGTTAGGGGAATCATTTAATTTGCATTGCCAGAGGGCAAGATTCGTATCATAAATATTGTCTCTGAAAACCTAATGTGCACAGATTTATTCAAAGTGACAGTTAGGCCATGACATATTTGACATGTCCACGCAAAAGAGATCTCTGCCACTTAGAGATTTAATAATTTGTTCAAACTCTGACATGCAATAATACTTCCATTCCTCCTGCCGTCATTCCTCTAACTTTTCTGCTTCCACTGGTAAATATTAATGAGAAAAGCTATTGTACAGTAGTTAGTAAGTACACTAGTAACTCTTATCACAATTACTGGATTTAATAATTTTAGAATTGATTAACCTGTTTGTTTTATGGAGACTCCTCCAAGGCAAAACTAACTGGAACTGGACTTTTACATCATTTTATTAGGATATATCCCAGCCAGGCCCACCAGCTGGTAGCATCTTTAAGATATGAGTAAAATTAATAATAATAATGTTCACATAATAATCTTCACAACTATTCAAGTATCTGCCTCATAACACTTCTGTGAGGCATATATTGTGCAATTTTTCTGATGAGGAAATTGAGGTGTAGATAACTGCCAAATTTTGCATACTGGTAGCAGAAGTCTGTCTGAAGTTTGTCTGTCTTCAAAGCCTCTACTCTTAACAACTATATTCTAAGGTGGTTGTTATAAATGGGCCTTGCCTTCAATATTATTCTGCATCCTTGTTCTAGAGAACAAAGACCACGTGCAAAGACATGAAGGGACAGAAAACAAGCTGCATTACAACCTCCTGTTTATGGACCAGAAGGCTATGAAACTCAAGCAAGACATCAGACTACTTTCAAGGAAACCTAGATGTTACCACTAGTCTATGGAAACTAATTCTTTTGGAAAACATGTGATCAGGTAAACCCACAATTAAGTAATGAATTAATTAAATAACTTGTACCACCAGGGATGATTTCTCCTCTCCCTGTTATCCTTGGTAACAGGAATGCTCTTCACATCTCACTTGGGCTTTCCTCTCCCACAGTTCATCTGGTTTGCTTGGTCTTTGCTCACCATATTCACCCTCATGGTATTGATCACATGGCAGTAGATTTGCTTTTTATTGTTTTCATGTCTTGGCTGGACTGTGAGCCCTGCTAGGACAATCCCTGGAAATAAACATGTGACATTATAGCTATTCGAAACAAAATTGTTCAATAAAAACATTAGTAAAAATATTCCCTCATGTTTTTAACTGCTAACAATTGTTGATCTGTTTTCATGACTCTATAGAAACATTTGCAACTATTTTTCTTCCTATATTTCTTCTTAATTTTCTTTTTGCTTTCCTGTGCTTTTATATTTTAGTAGTTTGGTTTTCCTTTGTTTAGTGTCCCTCTTTACTTATACATAATGAAGAACAGAAGTATTACAGACTTTATTTGGATTATTTAGCTCAATAGACTGGATTGCCTACAATACGAACTTAGATTATTAATGATGAATGTGGAATCTCTCCTCTCTTATACTTACCATATATCTCCTTGATTTTTTTTAATTTGATTTTGAAAAATCTTTCTTTTTTCCTCTTATCTTATTGATAAGTACTCATCCTTTTCTCTGCCAATAAAAATTTATAATGGCAATAGTGTTAAAAGTACTTTGGTTGGTGATGCCGGTGATGAAAAAGCAAACAGGACATGCGTATGTTCTCCAGAACATTATCACCGGGAAATCAGACAAAACATAAAATGCATACACACACACACACAGAGAGAGAGAGAGAGAGCTGTTACAAGTTTTCTAAAAGATGTTCCTCTGTGAAACAACAGGATCTGTGTTCTAAAATTAAAATCTCTGATTCCTAATCCCGTACACAGTACATGATAGGAAGAATATATGATTCCCAGCTACAAGCAGATGTGTCCTGAAAACATCATGACCTTGAGGAAGGGAAATGAAAATCACTTGGCATGGAATGTTTACAAAAAAGAAGAGTGGCAGGGTAGGAGCTATGTTTTGGAGAGTAGAAAAGAAAATTTCTTTTGACATAAAATTCTGCATATCTGTCTTTGTACAGGCAAAATCATTTTCTTGACTATATAATATAAAGAACATTCTAAAAAGAATAATATCTGTATGCATCTGGCAAAAAATATAAATCTATACTTCACTTCCTGCTTTAGAATTTTTTTTCATGCTAGGGGCTGGCCTGGTGGTGCACTGCTATAGTGCGCCGCTTGGGAAGCGCGGCAGTGCTCCCGCCGAGGGTTCGGATCCCACATACAGACCGGTTCCCGCTCACTGGCTGAGCGAGGCACGGGAGCAACACCGAGGGCTGCGATCCCGTTGCCGGTCCTGGTCCGGTACGGGGGCGACACTGAGGGTTGCGATCCATTGCCGGACACAGAAAAAGACAAAAAAAAAAAAAAAGAATTTTTTTCATGCTAAACTTCTATGCACTTTGTTGCTTCGGTTCATCTGTGTTTTCATTGAGCTTTCAACCTAAATATTATTTGAGCTTGCATAAATTTAAAACTGCTGCCAAGCTTCAATTCAGCTCGTTTCCCTAATAGCTCACTCCTCCATTTCTTCTGGAATCACCCATCAGAACACCTGTAAAGAAAGGTTTCCCAGCTTCGCTTGCATGATTCACACTTAGTTTTCTGTTCCATCCTTTGGAAATATTAAAATCAATCTAAGTCATTTCTTAATATGTGCAGTAATATTAAAGAACAGTTTTTAGCTGAAATTTCTCTTAAACTTAAGTTGAGTCTTTCAACATTAAAAATAAAACAAAACAGAACTAAGTTTGAGTGTTAAAAACAGAAACTATCTTTTTATTTCTCTTGGATTTCTTGGTTATCAGTTTATTGTTTTAAAATTATATATAGGCTGCTTCTCAGAGATCAGAGCCCTATTTCCTTTATCTTGTTATGATGATTTTTTCACTCATAGAACAGATCTCAAATTTGGTTTTCTCTTTTCTACACTTAAAGTCATAGTCCTTCAGTTCAGTTTCATTGTTTGATTGGATCCTAAAAGTGTCAAGAGAGCTTCTTATCTAAGACATAGAAATTCTCAATATCTCCCACTTTCATATGAAGCATTACATCTTCAGTTTTGAATTTATTTCCCAGTTAATTCAGATTCACTCCTGTTAGAGTAATAACTCAATCAGTTGTTTTTTGCTGTTGTTAAAACCCAAAATTGGGGCCGAGCTCGTGGCGCACTCAGGAGAGTGCGGCTCTGGGAGCGCACTAGCGCTCCTGCCGTGGGTTCAGATCCTATATAGGGATGATCGGTGCGCTCACAGCGCTCACTGGCTGAGCACGGTGCGGCCGATCTCAAAGAGGACTCACACACAAAAAAAAAAACCCAAAATTGAAAGTCTGTGGAAATCCCACAGTTGAATGTTTCTATCAGCAAACATTTACCTATATCTTGTGCTTTCTAGGCTTCAAAAATCCTCAGATAGTATTTCAGTTTGAAAAAGTCCTCTTTAATTCACATGTTATGTTGCTATTACTTATTCAATTGGGAATAAGTTGAATCCACCCTTCAATGTTTTTATTAGTTGTATTTTATTGCAGGTTTTTGATTCAGACATACTACGACCTGTCAGGTTAATAGAAGAATAATTTCACAGAGGATTGCAGCTTACATTTGGGTTAATTAAAATCCAAGTCCTTCAAAAATACATATATGAGGGGACTTCAAGATATTCATAGAAAAAATGGAATTAGATAATATGAATCTTTCCATGAACTTCCTGAAGAACCCTTGTAATTAATGGATAAGAAAACTGCCCAAGTATATTGTAAGAAAACTACTAAAAGGGTTAAATAGATGCCTGACATTTACAATTATTTCACTTCTTCTCCCACTCTGCCTCATCCGTGCTTCACTATATTGCTGATGCTTTAACACAGACATAGTGAACTCACCATACTAGGTGCAGTCCCTAAATCTGTAGATTTCACTAGACTGTCATATCGTCACAATATTTAACCTCAGTCCAGGTGGCAAGGGGTTTAAAAAGAGAAACAGGATGCACTTTCAGGCCTAATGGGGTATCCTTTTGCTTAAATCTTTGCTATTATCCATAACAAATACAATTTATACTGTTAATCCTTAATTCTCTTAAAAGAAGCATAATAGCAAAGAGCTATTTAAAAAAATATATTGCAGACCCGTTAAGGGAATTATTCATTTTCAGCATTTGAGAGTGCTGAATGATTCCCTTTCTTGCTTTGTGAAGCATGGATAATATACAGAATGCTGACGAGAAACCCTGCCAATCTGGCACCTCCAGATGGTTGGGAGATGGGAATTTATAAATTGGATTGCTACCTTTTCCAAATACATCATACTTTTCCTGGTTATCTTTCTCCTTATAATATGCCTCATTAAGTGAGAAGTTTTAAACATGCTTGGATAAATTGTGCATAAACTAGTGCCCAGGTGTCCTGAATAACTTGACTCAGCTTCCTTATGATTCTGACTTGGGGATCTTTTCAGGCCTTTGGCTATTCTAGTTCTCTGGATCTTTGAGGCATTCACTAGTACATGGGTGTTCTCTTAGGAAAAGTTGAGGAATATCAGATTGATTTAGGAATATCAAACTCATTTTCTCATGCAATATCATTGAGTTTTGATGATATTTGATATTTTAATGCCCCAAATTTGATGTAGCTGTAAATACACATGGCTATTTTTTGCCTATATGGTATTCAAGAGGTTTTGTTGACAATGAAGTTGAAGTTTTAAATTTTCAAATGAACTAAATGTAACATAGCCAGAACATATAATCGCATTACTATCATTGCCCTACTAATAAATTATTAAGTGACATAAATTAAAGTTTTTGTTTGTAGCTTAACATACTACGTGCTCTCATGTAATAGGAAATTGAATGAAAGTGAAACTGAACATTGAAATAAATACTGCGCTCATTAGGTTTTATCATAGAATGTGGAGGATCTGACTGTCATACATCAAGCTGAACTACATGATGAATTTTTTTCTAAATCTAGTTCCACAAGAATTAAATTCAATTTCCTCAAAACTTGATTCAAATAACTAATGACTATATTGGACCCCTGATATCATCAATCATTTTATTGGCACACTCAAGATGAGTAATTAAGAAGAGTTTAGGAGAAACCAACAGAGGATGGAGTTCACTTTGGGGTGAGCAAGAGAAGGAACCAACTGTCAAACCTAGGCCAGAACTGATGACTAAGGGAGGAAGTTTCTGGAACATAGAGTAAGAGGTATTGCTCTATGTCAGGACTACATAACAGAAAATGTGGTTAACTGGGAGGAAATACACCCATTATCTATCCATGACCTGGGAAGAAGAAATCCAGGGAAATGAAGACCCAAAATTGTCTCTCCCCAGTTCTAACTGCTTGTGTTTCCCATTGTCTGGACACAACCTGAAGTCAGATGACCAGAAATGCTGAACCAGTCTCTCACATCACCAAGTAGGTTGCAAAGTAGATCTGCTGTGGCAAATGGGAAATATCTAAGCTCGAGGACTATACTTGACTCACAATCCCAGATGTGGCTGGCCTGTGTCTTTCACATTGCAGCTATAATGGTAAATTTTGACCTACTCACTTATTCTTATTTACAGAAATTCCATTTAGGAATGCAAAGGTAACCTCTGTTCTCTGGGCCACATATTCTGGAAGCAAAAATAGGATTTGATTAACAGTCACAAAACAGATTTTCTTTAACCCACCTCCCATCCACCAAAATATCCATTCTGTAGTGTTTCCTTTTCCATTGAATATTCTCTTACTTTATGATTCATGATAGTACATCAGGGCCAGGACTACGCAAATGAGATATTCACATCAGTTAGCAAAATTTAAGGGGCTAATCAAGATAATTACTATCTTAATGCAGTTCCTTAGTGCAATATCTTAAATAACCAAAAATAATGCAGAAATCCATAATGAATAAAATAGCATAACTTTAAGTAAAAATAGTGTGAAATTCTGCTTGTACATGACACTGCCTCGCTTGCCTTACTCTAATCCTCATCCAATGGCAAAAGCATCTGCCTTCTTGTTTTCTCCAAATTCCATTGTAATGGCAAAAAAAAAACCCTATATTTTAAGTATGAAAAGAAACCACCAATAAAACAGGAAAAAGTGCAAGAAAAGTTTCTAAATGACTGGATGATAGATAGTCCATGAGATCAATTTTAAAGAGAAATCACATTAGATTATATCCTAATACACTAGAGATAAGATTTCTGATCTGAGTCCCAGGAATGCTGAGTTGAGTTAACAAATTTAAAGACAAAAAATTTTCAACAAATCTAAAATGATGAAATGTAAAAAAAATCTGATAGTGACAAATGTAAACATCAAGAGAAATCTGACAAAGAGGAGTGCATCCAAATATTTGGGTATTTTTCCTAAATTATTTTAATCTAATCTGTTAATTTTTACTTTAATGCGTTTTACAGAGTAGAGCATTTTCATCATTGAAAATTCAAATAACAGAGAAGAGCCTAGATGAGAAAAAAGGACCAGGATGAATGAAGAGAACCATAAATGCTACATAACAAGAGAGAATAATTCAAGAAACAAAATCTTAATTGGATAG
The DNA here is from genome assembly GCF_000696425.1 of Galeopterus variegatus. NCBI lineage: Eukaryota > Metazoa > Chordata > Mammalia > Dermoptera > Cynocephalidae > Galeopterus > Galeopterus variegatus. Next base: position 102,232 of record NW_007732468.1, on the reverse strand, counting down.
ATTCTAGGAGATATTGCAGACATAAAAAGTAAGAAGAGTGCAATAGAAAATAGGAAACAGAAAAAAACAATCCTTAGAAATGAGCATTAGGTTACCCAAATCATTTAAAATATTTAACACATGGATTGAATAAACACATTTTTAGAGTTGATGACTAAATTATTTATCTGGAAGGTAAATTTAGTCATATTCTCAGGATCCAGATTAAAAGGCCAGGAGTACTTGCTAGGGCAACTCAAATTAGCTGTTCGATAAAACAACTTTGCTTAAAACTCGGCCCCATAATAAAAGTCAGTCAGCACTTCTGGAAAGCTCTTCTCTGAGCAGTGACTTGGGCACCGAACCTTCTTTTATCTTTGGTTCACCATCTTATGGCTTCCAAGTTCTTATTAGCATCTGGCAGCCTTCAGATAAAGGGAAGTCAGAACATGGGATAGACCACTGGATACTTAACAAACTTGTATTGAAAGGGACATGTATAACTTCTCTTAACTTCCCTTTGGCTAAAACTAGTCATATGGACCCTAAGTACTACAGGCGTGCTGAAAAATTATGTTTCACTGTGTTCCAATGATAAATGAAATGGTCTGGTAATATAGCCTGTATCTGCAGAACTAGATAGATAACTTGAGACAGAAATTTAGAGGTATGAGGGGAAATGTCCAAGTAGTCCATTATCCATCTAATGAGAACTCTAAGTGGAGAGGAACAGAAACAAATGAGGGAAAGAAATAACAGAAAATTAGAAGGCAAGTGTTTGGAAATGAAGAAAGAATTACTTAATTGAAGAAACATATTGAGTAAAAAACAGGATTAATGTAATATTGTTTGGAGAAGTGTGGAGAAGACCAAGTGAAGTCCTGTTTATTTGTCTGTTTTTGTTCCTTATAACAAAATACTTGGAATAGGGCAATTTGAAAATGAAATTGATTGCTTAGTTTCAGAGGTTGAGAAGCCCAAAGTCCAGGAACACATCTGGTGAAGGCCTTGGTGGTGACAACAGTGACCCAGGGGCCTCACGTGGCAGAAATGGTGTAGGAGAGATGGACTTTACCATACTCTCCTTTTAAAGCTCTCAGAAACATGCCCATGACCACTATTATTAATTCATTCATTTGAGCATGTTCCTCAGAATCTAATCACCTCTTCAAGGCCACACCTTTCAGTTACTATAATAGGATTGGCCACCCTCTTAACACTGTCACAGTGGAGACAAAGCCTCTAATATACAAAACTTGGGGGACATAATTCAATCCATATCATCCTGGGAGCCTGGGAGTGATACTAGAAGTATTTTTGCCTCAATACGGTTGGGTTGCTAAACAAAGTCTCAGACTCAAGAACCCAAATCAACTTTATTTCCTAGGCTAACAATAAAAACTTGCTATTTTAAAAGCCATACATATCTACATACATCTCAAAAGATAATCCTCACATTTCATATAAGAATACATACAATACACGTGTTGTCATGATTATTATCTTTCTATTTCCGTTTTGATTTCATCTTTGACAGAAAATGGAATACACTGATTTTTAGCTTTGCATTCGTTTTTATCTTTACAGAGACTAGACGTTATATAGCTCTTCCTTTTTTGATTGTCAATTTATTTTTTGTTGCATTTTATTTGGTTGGCCTATTGAAGTGTGTTTCAAGACTTTCTATAGAAATGATTTTGCAAATTCCTCATGCATGGCTAAAAAGAGACATTTACTAAAAAGTATAAAGTTTTCACATATATTCACCTTACTGTTTTATTCAAATAATCTACATCCTACTTTCAAAATCTGTGTAATATGCTATGAGTGACTTCTTCAATGTGTTTCTGTCAACTTCTTTTTGTAGTATCTCAGTTATTATTTTTAATTGATATACACTGTGATGCCCATAGATGGGCCCAAGTTGCATATTTTACTTTTATCATTTTACATTATCTACTTTTATCTTGTTTGATATTTCAGGCCCCAAATCAACTTAATTGACTGTTTATCATATTCCAACTATCTTTTTATTAACATAAGTCAAGCACGTATTTTCCAAAATTAATTTTTCAAAATTAAAATTAAAATAATTTTTTTTAATTTTGAAATTTCTGAGACATTTTTTACATATTTTCTCTGTTCAATATAAGGAATTAATTTAAAATTTTAAGCCAATCTAATTATTTTAATGTGTACAAACCTTCTATTTATATTTACCAATGTAACATTTATATTTTTAATGAATTCGGCATTTATTCCTTCTTTTTAAAATCTTTTTTATACTTACATTTCTCTCTAATTTTTTAATGTATGGATTTTCCTCCGATTGGTTGTGGTATGTTTCTGTTTCAATGAGCATTTTCCTCCTTCTTATTTGAAAGATATAGGGTTTTATTTTTTAATTAAAACATAATTGATGGCATATATCTGTGGGGTTCAGCATTGACTCAATACCTAGGTGCAATATGTGATGCTCAAAACAAGATAATTGGTATATTCAGCATTACACAATGTAATCTTGTTTTTTCCTTTTAGAAGTCCTGCTAGTTACTATTTTAATGAAAATGTGTTTAACCATCTAGTTTTTGATTTAGTAGTCAGCCTATATCCCAGACCAACTAAATCAGAAACTGTGGGGGTGGGGAACAAGAATTAGTTGTTTTTATTTTTTTTTTCCTTATTTTTGTGTTTTCAGTAACTCCTCAGGTGATTCCACTGTTCAGCTAGTTATCACACCATCATCTTAGAACATGGTGAGCCTTGTTCAGGAACATCTAACATTGGATTTGAGGCCCGTCCAAGTTTGCACAGGCTGCTCCCCCAGCTCTAACCTCTCTACAAATTTCATTTGACTTCCTTTCTCTTAAAGATTCTTTCATTGTCTTTAAAATTCATTTAACATCTGACTATATATCGATTGAGCAAAAATATTGCTAGAATGTGATATGCCTTTTAGGTTTCACAATTTTATTTTTTCTTTAATTCAGAAATATTCTTATCTTTTACCTACTCTCTTTTTAAATTTAATTTTATCTTGATCTGATTTTATGATTATTAAACATTTCAATATCATTTCAAATTTTACTCTTCAAATAATTGTTTTTAAAAAATGTATTAGAGTATATCTTTTTATAACACGCCTAGATTCTTCCAGTTTTCCTTTCCTTTGGAACTATTTTCATTTATCTGGCTATGTATTGCCACTTTTGTTTGCAACTCATAGAAAATATTATTTGGCTGTCTAGTACTGGTAGTTGCAATTCTCTTTCATCCGTGTAAGACACTTTGCCACATCTTCAAGTTTATATCTTCGTAGTCATGTTTTGCATATTCAGGAATTCTGTGGCCTGTGAGAGAGAAAAACATTACCAAAGGAATCTCATACAACAAAACTTTACCCTTTGTTGTTACAAAAACTTAGCTGAGGAGTCACGTGTTTCCTCCAACCAGTCAGCGTGTTTTCCTTCTGAGACAGCTGTGCCAAAAGATTTGCTTTCTTTAAGTAGTCTCTGATACTAGTGAAGCTGGAGGTGTTTACCGAGGCTAAGAGCTCCTCAGCTGTTGCTAGCACAACTTCCAGTTGAAATCTACTCACATCAATTGCATCTGGACCTGCCCCTCTTCCCAGTCCTAACCCTAAGCCAAACATAGGCTATAACTTCCCTGCTGTCTATGCCTCCTTCACATTTATCCCGTTGTTCTGACTGCAGGAGTTAGTGACACATACATGACATCATTAGAAGTTACTTTTGCATCAGCCACAGTCAAGTAAGGACTGGTGAATGGGATGGGCAACTCCAATGATATCCTTTAACAGCCCAGGTTTGCTCCCTGTCTCCGGATTTGTTTGTTGAGGTTTGGGGCTCTGCTTATCACTCTATCTCTTCTTCTTTGATGGAATTTACTTCAGCATGTATGAAATTGCTGCTGCTCCAAACGCTCTCCATCCTGCACAATGCCTTCCAGAAATGCTTAAAAGCTGGTTGCTTATTGATCGCCCTCTTCTTTGATTGTTTGGTTCACTTCAGACAGCATTTGGAAGAGAAAGAAAGCAAGTATGGGACCAAGTCTCCATTTCACTCTGAAGGGATCTCCTTCTGTTTCTATAAAATGCCCTTAAATGTACACATAGAAACAGTTACTTCTTCAAAATCCACATGTACATCATTAGTCATCTCAGCCCAGCCAAAAAAAAAAAGTTTTCAAAATCATCTGATAATAAAAATTTGATCACAAAGTTACTGACCTCTATTTCAGGACTGAGGAGACCCTGAAAAATCTAACTTCACACACTATGTTGGTATCCCTTCGGCTAATCATGAACTCATGGATAAGATGAACATGTATCTAACACATAATACTGTTTGGGGGATTGCAGAAAGCACCCTCCCCCCCAACACACACATAAAATATGGTAGTCAGTGTTTTGAATTTACAAAATACCATTCATCAGAAGCATCATTCTGAAGAGCACATCTCTTCGAATGTTTATTGGCCACTTTAAAAAGTACAAATTTAATAATAAAACTATTTTTAACCTAACGTCAATATATGCATTTGTTGAAAGGCAAGCTGAGAGGTGTGGATGTAGAATTAGAGATCATTAGAATTTTGAGCACTCTCAGGAACCATCTAGCAGCCCTGGAGCCAAAAGTGAATGACTGTAGGAGGGCGAACAGGGACCACACTGTGTGAACAGGGAGTGTTGTCAGCTCTGGACAAACCAATCCACATCATGCTGAGGGTCCAATTTATGCTCATAGCCCTTGGAGAAGAACAGTCATAATTCAACTGCCTTGATTTACAAAAGAAAAAATGGAGGCCAGGAGGTTGGAGGTTACAGATGTGGTTGTTAGTGACATTGTTACTCTAGAGTAAGACTTGTAAGTAGCCTTATCTTCTAATTCTATCCCCAGGACACTTGTCATTGAGAGAATAGAGGAGCTATATGTACATCTGTGAGACAATTCATTCCAAGTTTTTCTATTGAAACATTACATCCCATAACAAAAATGAAGGAATACAAATGATCTCTAAAGTCTCATACTGTGTGCAATTCAGAGCATGAGGAAGACCACTATGCCAAGGCCAAACACACTGAATATGCCCCTCTGAGAAGAATGAATTTGTTTTGTTCCTATAATAAAGACATAACGAATTGTCTTAGCAAGAAATATGCACTGCAGATAGGCCTGAAAAAAAAACATTGATATGCAATTGTTTACAGTCCTGAAATGGATTCTTTGTGCCAAGTTGCAGCTAAAGAATATTGACAATACTACCTAATTCAGTAGATAATTAATACAGAGTTAGACTTACATCACTTTGGACATTATTTGCAGAACTGACACTTACTAGCTTCTGATAACTAAATGAATCTGAATTAATAAAAACAAAGGAAAGAGAAATATGATAATACTCTAAAGCTATGAGGGTATTTCAGAAAGTTCATGAAAAAATAGAATTTGAAGATAATATGAATCTTTCCATTGACTTTTTGAAGACTCCTCGTTTTATATTTATACATATGTAAATACACATATGAGACAGACTGTTTTAGTACACAGATTAAGTTATACACTTAATCAAAATTACAGTTTGATTTTTGGTTTGTTTTGTCTTGGTTTTTGGAAGATAGTGAGGAAAGATGGTCAGATGTGAAAAATATTTCAAGGAAATCATGAAAGAAATCCAAGATTGGGTTGCTAAGAAACTATTCCACTAGAGGAATAGAAAATAAATACTTGGCTCGTCAACTAATCCAATAGTGTAAACCTTGCATCTTGTTTTCAAGTGTTTCTATCATTACCCTTAGCCTGAATGCTCCAATTACCTATGCAGCGAAAAATAAATCTATACCATTTAACAAACCAGGCCACTGAATGGTAGACTCCATGAATGGGAGACTTAGAATACCGCCTTTTGTCGGGCCTCCCTGAGCCAGAGGCCGACAAAACCGAGCGGGAAGAGACCCCGGTCCAGCCGGGGGTCCCTTGTGGGGCTGAGCGGGATGATGAGTGTCGCTGGAACGGCCCTTCCCCCCCAGGACCTTCCTCCCTGGGGGCCAAGAAAGAACACCACCGAGCCAGGAGAGTGATCAAAGCTGGAACTCCGTTTATTTGCAGGGCAGCACAGCTTATATAAAGAAAAAGGGCAGGGCGGGTTTTGATATGAGAGATCAAGCAAAGAGCCAATAAGAAGGGCTTAAAAGGATAGGGTGAGGTGGTGGGGAGGCTTTACGCGAATATGGAACTAAAGTCGCTGAATCACTGGGTCCCGGAAGGGCGAGGCTGGCAGCTACGTGCCGTTGAGCGCTAGTGAAATGGTGGCTGCGGGGCGCATGAAATGTCGCCCGTGCGCGTCAGGGCGCATGCGTGCAAAGTTATGCCCAACAGCCTTTCATAAGAAAAGTCACCCAATTATGTATTTGGGGAAAAAAATGGGAAAATAAATTATACACAATTAATTATACACAATAAATGTGAGCAAAAATGCTATTTACATTATTATTGCAGGTGGAAATGAGTTAAGTTTTGGACAGAACTGTATTGAAAAAATAAGACCCAGAACAGAGCTTTGTGTGTGGACTATATAAATTCCTTCTAAAAATTGCTAGTAAGATTAAGCAAGATTAACAAAACTCATCTAGAGCTCAGTTAATTTAAGACATAATGGATTTGAACAACATATGGTTAGTTAAATTATATATACAATAAAGAAATTTGTAAGCAGAGATTGTACTTTCTTTTCAAGAGACCACTAAGTACTCAATTTTAAGAAACCTATTAAGTTATAACACCTTTTTAAAGGAGTAAGAAGGAGGAAAATAGAAATTATCCCATAGATGTAGAAAAGGTATTTGATTAAATCTGGCATCCATTCTTGATTTTAAAAACTCTCAATAAAAAAAGCAATAGTTACCATTTTAATGTGATAAATATATATATATATGTGAGACAAATTTTAAGCTAAGGGTTTGCATCATGCTTATCATCAGGTAGTAGAAGTATTATTGATAAATATGACACATGACAAGTAAACATTTTATCACGATTGATACTGAGAAGCTTCTAGAAGTGCTCTCCAATGCAATTATACAGAGAAAAATGCAAGCTCTGCTAGAGCTTAAGCTTCATGATTGTCACGATTTGTCTCTAATTCAATACATATTTACTGAATGAATTACCAAAGTATATAAATTAAAATAAAAAAGGCAAAATCTTCTGTATTGGCACATTACTAAAATCATTTATATAATACCACATAGAGGGGCCGGCCCGGTGGCGCACTGCTACAGTGCGCCGCTTGGGAGCGCGGTGGCACTCCCGCCGAGGGTTTGGATCCCACATACAGACTGGCCGCTCACTGGCTGAGCGAGGTGCAGGCGCAACACCGAGGGTTGCGACCCCGTTGCCGGTCCCGGTCCGGTACGGGCGTGACACTGAGGGTTGCAATCCGTTGCCGGACACGAAAAAAGACAAAAAATAAAATTAAATTAAATAAATAAATAAATAAATAAATACCACATAGAAGCAAACAAAAGAAAATTAGATCTAAGAGAGGAGTTCAAATGTTGGCTAGTTACAAAGATATAATTAACAAAATAAATTTAAGATTTATATAAAATCTATTTTAAGACTTTTAGGGCAAATAAAGAATATTTGACTAAATGTTAGTCATATATTTGTAATTTATTGTACAAATAAAGAATATTTGACTAAATGTTAGTCAGCATAATTTGGAGCTATACAAAAAATCATATTTTAAAAGTAGCAATTAACACTAAATTAATCAGTAAATTTGATTTTTACTATTAAAACTAATTACAAATTAAATATAAAAACTGGAATTAGTATGAATATCCATGAGCAAGGACACATGTTGGCAGGTATTAAAATATATTACAAAGTTGCAGTTAAGAGAGTTAGATAATATTTCAGGAATATTTTTTTCCTTAAAACAGAAAAGAAAGTATCAAAATAAGTTCAAATAAATATGGAGATATAGCATAAAATGAGACTTGTAATTCAAATCAATGAAAGAAAATGGATTAATTAACAAATTAAGAAAAATAGAGGATAATTAAACTCAATGTATGTTACTTCTAGCTCCAAAATAAAATCTTATAAACAATGATTTATGAAAGCATGAAAATACAGTTCTGGAAGAAAAGGTGTGAAAACTAGAAAGGCATAACAAAGTGAGAAAGTAAAGATGATTACATTGGTTTTTAAAAGCAAGAATCATAAAGTCAAAAGACAAATAATAAACAAGGCAAATAGTTGTTTTCAGCACATATGCCTTACAAAAGATTAATTCCAGTTTTATATTTATAACCATACATATTTCTTGACATTAATAAAAAAAGAAATAAAAGGCTCTTTAGGAAAAAAAGAGGGGGAAAGAATGTAAAAAGAAATTTTACAAAAAATTAAAAAATAAAAGGAATCCTTACAAATATAAAAAATAATTGTAATGCATTTATAATTAAAGAAATGTATATTAAAATAACAATGAAATAGCACTTTTATCCCAATAGATTGGCAAAATGTTGACTATACAACTGCTGGAATACGTGTGGAAGAACTAACATTTTCATCCAATTAAATGAGATTTTTTTTTTATATAAATTCTGCTTGGAATTTTTAGATTGTCGATCAAAATTTAAAATGCATGCTCCCTTTGACCCAAATTTTACTTCTAGGAATATCTGTTAGAGCACATGTTCTGTGTTAAAAGGCTTAATGTCATTTAGGAGAAGAGAACTCTGTCAATTTTAACCACTCTAATGTAAATTTATCTTTTAATACAATAATTAAAAGATATACTGGTATTTAATAATTGTACAATAAATTATAAATTATAATTTATAATACAGTACAAAACATCTAGGCCTTGTTTCTTAACCAATCCAAGGCTGCTTTACAAAGCATTTATTCCTTGAAGAGTGTTGAGTGGGACAGTGGCAATCTGGGAGGAGAGGGGGGTGAAAGTAATTTGGCATTTCTTCATTCCAAAGACCTCAGCAAATTCACACTTAGCGGTAAAAACTATTCTGTATTAAACATCTACAAGACAGACTGTCCTAGATCTTATAAAGACCCTGCTATTAATCCTTCCATTCATTTATCAAGGTGGATAATATTATCTGCATATTTAAGATAAGGGAATTTGCTTTTCCTGAGTGGAAGAGAAATTTTAGATCCCAAAGGGGAAGAGAGATGATAAGATAACATGGCGCCATATTTTGTGTAAGAAGGGAATGGAGTGTGTTTGTGTCTTGACAATAGCTGATGTCTATTTCTGAGCCTGGAGAGAACTCAGTATCACCTTATGTTAATCTCTGAGCCAATGCAATTAGTTTCACCCTGTAAAAAATTGCTTTCTTTAATTTTACATAAATTCACACTAGAAATGAGAAGTCAGCAGAAGTTAAATTTATATTTCTAAAAGTATTCTCTTAATCATTCTGCAGTATAAAGAAAGATAGGCTTAGAGGTTGTTTATCCTGAAGCTAGACAGAAGAAACTCTTCTTGATCACAAGATTTGCTCTATGCAGTGAACTATCTATGAGAAGGAAATGTGATAATTCCTGTTTATGAAAGCCTGGATACCCTTTAGGATATTTACAACTACAAGATTTGAAAACTCATCAGACACTGGCTTAAAGAAACAGGAATTCTAGACTCACGTATGAAGAAATGAGGGGCAGAATAGGTCCAGGACCAGTTAATAGATTGGCTCAATGACGTCAGAGCTTCTGTCCAACTTCTCTATGACCTTCCTCTTAACATTAAAATATAGCTGCCAGCTGGTAAGCATCATATTCTAAAAAGGCAAGGGAAAATCTTACATTTGTATATCTCCATAAGAGTGAAGACAATTTTTCAGAGGCTCTTATAACACGTTCATTTATGTTTCTTTGACCAGGGTTTTGTTTCATGCCCGTGTCAAAATAATCACTGGTCAAGGTTCTGGAATTCCCATTGGTAGTTTACTTTAATCAACATTCAATGTATGGGATTAAATAGAAGCCCACAAAACACATAAGGCCAAGCCTGAATAACCAGTTTCTAAAAAACTATTATTGGATTACATTTCTTTTTTAAATTCAAACAAGCAATGAATGACTCCTTAAAATTTTTTTTTTTTTGTCTTTTTCCGTGCCAGCAACTTTGTCTTTTTCCATGCCGGCAACGGATTGCAACCCTCAGTGTCGCCCCTGTACCGGACCGGGACCGGCAATGGGATCGCAACCCTCAGTGGTCTTTTTCCGTGCCAGCAACGGATCGCAACCCTCAGTGTCGCCCCTGTACCGGACAGGGACCGGCAATGGGATCGCAACCCTCAGTGTTGCCCCCGCGCCTGGCTCAGCCAGTGAGCGGGAACCGGTCTGTATGTGGGATCCGAACCCTCGGGCGGGAGCGCCGCCGCGCTTCCCAAGCGGCGCACTATCCAGTGCACCACCGGGCCGGCCCTCCTTAAAATTTTTTTAAAGATATGTTTTTTATATTTTCTATTCATTTCTAATGCAGATTCTTGTCCAAAATTACTAGAATTTATATATTTACTTCTTTATTTTGTCACATTAAAATCTATCAATACATATAGATGTTTTGTAATTATTTAATTAGTTTTCCAATTCTGATTTTTTTTTTTTTTTT
>NW_007732468.1:85015-91196 GCF_000696425.1 Galeopterus variegatus | reverse complement strand
TTTTTTTTTTTTTTTTGCCAATTATACTAAGATTGCTAGCACACTCCCAAAGTTAACCATGGTTAAATACAGTAATAACTCCCATAGTTGAAATAACACCATATTCTGGTCATTACATCTCTCATTTAAGTAAATAATAAAATATTACTTATCAGTCTTTTCATTCCCTCCTTTTTCAAATGAAGCTTTTAATTCAGGTGCTTGCAGTCTCAGGTAATTTTAAAACCTCAGGACTGAAGAAGCCCAGTAATTGGGGAAAAAATAAATCTATGGATTTATTTTATTTCTACTGATTGAAATATATTGGTTTTTAGAGGAAATGTCTTTTGGTTCCAAATTATGTATATTGTACTGCCTCTGTATGTATTTTCCAAGTGATTTAAATGAATTTGAATCAGCTCATTAGGTTCCAGACTGGTGCTGAACATAATGACTCATTCTTAAATTAATATTGTCTACCCTGAACCACTCCTGTCTAAATCACTTTAATCACTGGGAAGATTCATACTTTTCAAAAGGACAGCCACATTCAAATGAATTCTGCAACAGTTCATTAGGTAATGATGTCATTTATGCTCCCTGGGTCAGCAAATGTGTTCCTGCTCAGCTTTAAAAATGGACTGACTGTGAACAGATAAACAGGTACTTTGTATGCATTTGACACTCATACATGCACAGAAGGGAGGCATTATGTTGGCATGAAATGTTTCAGTTTGGGACATTACTATGTTTCGGATTCAGCCTCATGGGTTTTTGTTTTTGTTTTTGTTTTTGTTCTTTTCTTAGCTTAGCAGCTTTATTGGACACATGTTCCTATCTTTCAGCAGTAGTTAAAGTGTCAAATACTTTGTCACATCTCACTGATACTACACCATTAAAATGGTTCTGACTGGACTCTAGTGGGGCACTATATAGAGCACACTTTTAGAAAGAGCATCATGTTTGATGCTAAAATTTGGTGCTATTCAAATGAAGGCAACTTCAGGAAGGTCCTGGAATAAGTAGACATGATCATAGCCTTATGAAATAACAGGTAAATAATTTCAGACTTTCCCTTCCTCCTGCCACTTGAGATTGTCAGCGACAACAACAAAATGACAAACTGGGTATTGAATGTGCTTAACATCTTAGTATATTGATGAGTGACCTCGAAATCATCTTGTCCAGTGGTTCTGGTATGTGTATGCAGGAATAGATGTCAGGCCAGTTCTACATCAATCACCAGGGGAAGAGTCCCCTAACCTACCCTGAGAAGTTCTTTCTCAGGTGAGACCTAAAGACACTAGCAACTTACTTAGCTCACACAGTGCCAAAAGTAAGATAAGAACTTAAACAGTAGTCCTAATAGTGAATTCACTAATTTACTAATATATTAATTTATTCAAAAGCATTTAGTAGGTAAAACATGTATGTGTTATTGAGTGCTTACTGGGAGTTATATGTAAAACTAGGGATTTTAAATACTATGTCTAATTTAATCTTTAGAACAATTCTATGGAGTATTTTTGACCCTATTTTACAGTTAAGGGAATTTAGAGATGTCAAATAACCTGCCTAACTCCTCAGAATGAGTAAGAAGCAGAAACAGGATTCAAACCCAGGTCTGTCTGATAATAAACCACTCTCATTTCTCTATCTTCCACTGGCTGGCTCTCTTTATGCCAACACTGGAGTAAGCAGAATGGAAGGTGCAAGAGGTGCATAAACTATTACCTGTACTTGTGTTCAAGGGGCACACCTAGTATTCCAATTGTCTTATTGCTGTGAACCAAATGACTCCAAAACATAGCGGCACAAAACATATATATTATTATGCTAACAAACTCTGTGGGACAAAAATTTGGACAGGACACAATGGGGACAGGTGGTACCTGCTTCATGATTTCTGGGGTCTTAAACCTGGAAAGACTCAAAGCCTAGGGTATGGCTCAATGGCTAGGGACTAGAATCCTTTTAGAATTGTCTTCATTAAATGTTTGATGATTGATGCTGGCAATCTGCTGGGAGTTCAGCTGAGGTTCTCAGCTGTGATATCTACACATTGCCTTCCTATGTGGCCTGGGGTTCCTCACAGCATTGAGCATTCCAAGAGAAAAGCAGGAAGAGGATGAATCAACTTTTTATGACCTAGACTCAAAAGTCAAATATTTCTACTTCTGCAGGCTCACAGGCTTGCCTAGATTCAAGAGAGAACATAGATACACCTCTCGATGGGAGGAGGGTCAAAGTTGCATTGAGGGATGGGAACTATTAAGGCCATCTTCAGTACATGAAATTTGCAACACCCTCCAATGACTAAAATCTTGTAAAGAAGTCACTAAACCAAGATAGCATAAGCAAGTAACCAAAAGCTACAGGTACCTCCATAGGCTTTATTTTGTAAGACCCCCGAGTAAAATGCTAGAACGGGATTTTAAGCAGTATATTTAAACTGCTATTTAACCAGCTGACCTGGTGGCTATTTTTCATGTGATTCTTTCCTTTCAGCCATGGACATTTTCTTTATTCTGTACACCCTGTGCACAGACCAAAATATCTCACGTAATCCTAGATCTCCTTAGGCAGAAAAGCTGTCAGTTTTTCTCTGTATTTAATAGAAGAAACGGTTTGAATAAAGGTACACAAGATTGCAAAGGTAAAGCTTGCATGAACATATGAAATGCAAGTGCCATTGGTGAGAACACACAGCATTAAAAACCTGAAGATATAGATTCTGCTAAGGACTTATTTTATACTAACTTTATAATTTATTTTTACAAAGTTTACAATTAGATTAAGATGCAAAACACAGAGTTTTGTGACTGTAATTGCAGCTAATGCATTTTCTTCCCTTTTAGTTGTGATTTAAATGGAGAAATTGCTTTCCAACCTGCCACCCCTCCAATGTTATGCAGGCAGTTTTCCACTCTGCTATCTAAGACAAGAGTGGCAAAACATAAACATCTATAGTGACCAACAGGTAGTGTTAATAAGTAGGTTGACTAGTGAGAGGCAAGATCTTTCTTTAGACAAGGAATGTGCCTAGAAGGGATAAATGTAAATATGATTTGTGTAAATAACATGTGTGTGTGTGTGAGAGAGAAATCACCTAGAAGTGGTGAGAATTCTGCCAAAAGAATGCATTAATTATATGCATTAATTATTGAGCTTCAGATAATTGCTGCCTCATGGGAAAATGACCCTGATTTATTAAAAGTTTTGAAGAAGCTGGAAATGTAGATTTTAAGTTAAGTCATACTAACTTTTAAATATTGTTGACAAATTCTCTTTCTACAAAATACTTTTGCAGGAAAGGGAATTCTTTTGTATTCCGTTGCCTCATAGTATAGTTCTCTGAACAAAGCTCTATTTTCCCTATTTTATCCTCTTTTAGGAGTGATTACCACATTGCATCGGGAGCCTTTATGTATGAATCAATATCTTGATCGTGAAAAGTCTTAAGGGTGAGATGGTACGTTACTCAATCCTGTATCACTGTAAAAGAACATAAAATCTAGTACCAATATGTTCCTAATAAAAGAATGAAAAAAATGATATTAGAAGGTTGTTTCAAAGTTAAATGACTTATACAGCTTAAACTAATCCCAAAAGGCCAGGAAATGGCTTTCAGATCTGAAATAGTCAGGAGTAGCAAATCATATGAGTAGCAAATCTTCATCATTCCTGATAGAAACATGTAGTTGGTCCAGCTGGGTTAAAAATAAATCATTCTGGAAACTATGTATACACATATTCTTATTGCAAAAAGATTTAAACAAAAAAGACTTATACGTGCTGATACATCAAAGTCTCTCTTCTACTTCCTTACCCCCAACCCCTTTTCCAGGGACAACCACTACTTACATTTAGATATATACATTTCAACTTTTTCTATGCATTTATGGGCATGTACATATATATCATATTTATACAATATCCATCTAAGTCATTCTCTATATATTGTTCTGAAATCAGCTTTTTGTTTCCACTTAAAGTGTTGTATTATTTTCCTTTTCAATATGTATTTATTCTTTGTTAAGATTGGATAATAGCTCATATTGTCATAGAGTTAAAAAAACATTTTCATATTGATGAGTACTTAAGCTGCCCTGAGTATCACTCTCACAAATAAACCTACAATAACAAACCTCACACATGCTATTTATGCACATGTGTACATGTTTGTGTAATACATTTCTAGACACATGTTCTTGGTTGAAAGGAATGAATCCTTTCAAAATATTGAATTTACTAAATATTAAAATTCAATTACTAGTGCCAATTGAAATCTCTTTTAAATGCTTAACTAATTAATATTCCACTTTAAGTAAATGAGAATATTGGTTTTCTCACATTCTTGCCAACACAGATATCCTCAATTCTCTTTTTTTTTTTTCAATTTAATGAACAAGAACTGATAATTTACCACCTATGTATGTTTCTCTGAATGCTGGTGATTTTAGGTATTGTCTTTATATTTTTATTTGCAACTTGTATTTTTTTCTTTCTCTGTATGTTCTGTTCATATTTGTCCAATTGTCTATGGGCTCTTTTTTTAGCTTAATTGAGGTATAACTGACAAATAAAAATTGCATGTATTTGATGTGTACAATGGAATGTTTTTACATACATATGCATTGTGAAATGATTATCACAATCAAACTAATTAATGTATCCATCATCACACATAGTTACCTTTTGTGTGTGTGGTGAGAATACTTAAGATCTACTCTTTTAGTAACTTCAAGTACACAAACTATAAATAGTAACTGTAGTCAATATGCTGTACTTCAGGTCTCCAGAACTTATTCATCTTATAAGTGAAAGTTTGTACCCTTTGACCACTATCTCTGCATTCTCCCTAGCCCTCAACTCCTGGTAACCACCATTCCATTCTCTGTCTATGAGTTCCACTTTTTTAGATTCCACACCTAAGTGAAGGCATGGAGTATTCGTCTCTGTGTCTGGCTTATTTTGCTTAGCATAAAGTCCTCCAGGTTCATCCATATTGTCCCAAATAACAGGATTTCCTTCTTTTTTAAGACTGAATAGTATTCCATTATGTGTATAGCACATCTTTAACAATTCATCTGTCAACAGACATTTAGTTTGTTTTCATATATTGGCTGCTGTGAATAATGCTGCAATAAACATGGAGTGGAGATATTTCTTTGAGATAGTGATTTTATTTCCTTTGGGCATCTACCTATAAGTGGTATTACTGGATCATATGGTAGTTCTATTTTTAATTTTTTGAGGAACCTACATACTTTTTTTCATAATGGCTTTACTAATTTACGTTCCCAACCAACAGTGTATAGGATTCCCTTTTCTTATGGTCAACACTTGTTCTATTTTGACATGATTTAGCCTTGGTAGTATGTGTCTAGGAATGTATCCATTTATTCTAGTTTAGCCAACTGACTGGTGTATGGCTGTTCATGGTAGTCACTTACAATCATTTCTATCCCTGTGTAATCTGTTGTAATGTCTCCTCTTCTGTCTCTAATTTTATTTATTTGAGGCTTCTCTTATTTTCTCTGTAACTCTAACCAAAGATTTGTCAATTTTGCTTATCTTTATCTGTTGTAATGTCTCCTCTTCTGTCTCTAATTTTATTTATTTGAGGCTTCTCTTATTTTCTTTGTAACTCTAACCAAAGATTTGTCAATTTTGCTTATCTTTAAAAAAAAAAAAACCCTTAGTTTCATTGATCTTTTCTATTGATTTTCTAGTTTCTATTTTATTTATTTCTGTTCTGATTTTTATTATTTTCTTCCTTCTACCAACTTTGGGGTTTGTTTATTCTTTTTCAAGTTCCTTGAGGTAAAAAAAAATAGGTTGCTTGTTAGAGATCTTTATTTTTTCTTCATGTAGGCATTTATGGCTATAAACTTCCCTCTTAGAACTGATTTTGTAGCATCCCATAAGTTTTTGTACGCTACATTTCCATTTTCATTTGTCGCAAAATATTTTTTACTTCTCTTTTAATATATTTTTTTGACTCATTGATTTTTCAGAGCATGTTATTTAATTTCTGTCCATTTGTGAATTTTACAGTATTTCTGTTATTTTTAAATAACAGATTTCTAGTGTCATATAGTTGTGGTTGAAAATGATGCTTGATATAATTTTAATCTTGAATATGTTAAGACTTGTTTGTGGCCTAACATATGATCTCTCCTGAAAAATGTTGTGTGTG
>NW_007732468.1:56799-84614 GCF_000696425.1 Galeopterus variegatus | reverse complement strand
GTGTGTGTGTGTGTGTGTGTGTGTGTGTGTGTGTGTATATATATATATATGTATGTATGTTTTATCCATTTAACCTAATATGATCTAATATGTAGTTCAAATTCAATGTTTTTAAATTGATTTTCTTTCTTACTGATTATTGGAAATGGGGAATTTCCTTTGCTAATATTTTATTGCTGTCTATTTCTGCCTTCACATCAGTTAATATTAGCTATACATACATACACACACACTCGTATATATATATATATGTGTATATACTCGGATGTTGGGTGCATATATATTTAAAAGCTATATCTTTTTGAGGAATTGACCCGTTTATCATTATGTAATGACCGTATTTGATTCTTGCTTCAGTTTTTTACTTAAAGTATATTTTGTCTAATATAAATATAGCTACCCTTGCTCTCTTTTGGTTTCCATTTGCATAAATATGTTTTACTATCACTCCACTTTCAGTCTATGTGTATCCTAAAGTTGAAATAAGTCTCTTGTAGGATGCATACAATTGAGTCTTGCTTTTTGTTTTTGTTTTGCTTTGTTTTTATTTTTTCAGACACTCTATGTCTTTTGATTGGAGAATTTATTTACATTTAAAGTAGTTATTGACAGGTAAGGGCTTATTATTGCCATTTTGTTAATTGTTTTCTGGCTGTTTGTAGTTCCTTTGTACCTTTCTTTCTTGCTTGCTGTCTTTCTTTGTGATTTGATTACTTTCTTCCATCATGGCCTTTGACTTTTTTCTCTTTACATTTTGTGTATCTACTGTACGTTTTGTTTTGTGGTTACCCTGATGATTACATAAAACAAGTTCTAGTTATTACAGTCTACTTCAATATGATAACAATTCAACTTGTATAGCATTAAACCTCCACACAGTTTTTACCCCTTCCCACATTTTATATATATATTATTCACCCCAGTGGCTCAAAACTTTTATTTTTTAATTTTAACTTCTCAATATACGTTGTAGTTGATTTTCATGACCTGCAGTATTGTAGCCAATGAGGTTTACCCACATTTTATATTTTTGATGCCACAATTTGTCTTTTTATGTGTATCCATTAACAAATCATTTTTAGGGCCGGCCCAGTGGCTCACTGCTGCAGTGCGCCACTTGGGAAGCACGGTGGCGGCCACAATTTGTCTTTTTATGTGTATCCATTAACAAATCATTTTTAGGGCCGGCCCAGTGGCGCACTGCTGCAGTGCGCCACTTGGGAAGCACGGTGGCACTCCCGCCAAGGGTTCGGATCCCACATACAGACCGGTCCCCACTCACTGGCTGAGCGAGGGGTGGGCGCAGCACCGAGGGTTGTGATCCCGTTGCTGGTCCCTGTCCGGTACGGGCGCGACACTGAGGGTTGCAGTCCATTGCTGGACACG
Source organism: Galeopterus variegatus (assembly GCF_000696425.1). NCBI lineage: Eukaryota > Metazoa > Chordata > Mammalia > Dermoptera > Cynocephalidae > Galeopterus > Galeopterus variegatus. Next base: position 83,228 of record NW_007732468.1, on the reverse strand, counting down.
AAAAAAAAAAAAAAGACAAAAAAAAAAATCATTTTTACTAAGCTACTTTCAATAGTATTTTTAACCTTTATACTAGAGTTATAAGTGATTTATATACCACCATTATGGTATTAAAGTATTCTGAATTTGACTATAAACTCATCTTTACTAATGAGTTTTATTCTTTCATATGTTCTTATGCTACTAATTAACATCCTTTCATTTCAGATTGAAGAACTCCCTTTAACAATTCTTTTAAGATAGATCAAGTGATCATGAACTCCCTCAGCTTTTGTATGTCTGGGAAAATTTTTATCTTTCTCATTTCAGAAGAACAGCTTTAAAAGGTAAAGTATTCTTGATTGGCATGTTTTTTTTCTTCCAGAACTTTGAACATATCATTCAACTTTCACCTGGCCTGCAAGATTTCTGCTGAGAAATCTGCTGATAACCTTATGAGGATTCCTTTGAATGTGACAAGTCTCTTTTTCTTGCTGCTTTCAAAATAATCTTTGTCTTTGATTTTTGAGTTAGAATATAATGTGTCTCTTATACAGTATCTTTGCGGTTGAAACTATTTGGAGTTTTCTGAGCTTTGTTTACCTGGATGTCAATATTTCTCTCCATATTTGGGAAGTTTTCAGCTGTTTTGTCTTTAAGTAAACTTTCTACTTTTTTATGTCTCTCTTTTTGTTTTGAAATTTCCATAATAATAGAAATGTTAGCTCTCTTGATAGTGTCCATAAATTCTGTAGGCTTTCTTCATTTCTTTTCATTCCTTTTTTTCTTTTTCCTCCCTGACTGAATAAGTTCAAATGACCTATCTTTGAGTTCGCAGATTTCTTCTTCTGGTTGGTCATGTCTACTGTTAACACTCTCTACTGCATTTTTCATTTCATTTGTTGTATTCTTCAGCTGCAGGATTTCTATTGGGTTCTTTTTTATGATTTCTATCTCTTTATGGAACTTTTCATTTTGTTTGTGTATTGTTTTTCTGATTCTATTGAGCTTTCTATCCATGATCTATTTCTATGTCACATTAATACAAGTAGAATTCAGGAAACATTGACAAAGTATTCAAACCAGACAAAACTAAAACCATTGAGTAGAGCTCCTTCAAAACGGGGAAATACGAAAGTAAATACTGATCAACTAATAATTCTTGATTAATGACATTCATGATATTGATGGAAGAAAGAAATAAGAAGTGAAAGAAAGAATGCAGCAAAATACAGTGGAGGAAAGAGTATTTGTAAAATACTAATAAAGGGAAGAAAAATAGAAATGAGAAAAAAAAGAGAAATTAGAAAATCAGTACAATGAGATAACTCATAGAATCTCAAGGCCTTTTATTATTTAAATTTTTTATTCAGTCAGTCAAATATGAATAGCAATAAAAATGGGTAGCATTTTTTTGCTTTGCTTTATTTTTCCTCTCTTATTCAACCATTTTTTGTGGTCTTTGTTCTTTTTAATTAATACAACTATTTAAAACATATTTTGGAAGAAAAGTTCTTAAACTAAACATAGTGAGTAAATAATGGTTGCAAGTTTATCTTCCAAGTTTATGCCTAACATTTTATGTTTTAAAACAAAAACTCCATATAGAATCAACATACCACAGTGTTCTGCTATTTTAAGAGAAAAAAAAATTAAAATCTTATTCTTCCCTTTTCTTTACCAGAAGTTTTAGAGTGCCAGATCATTATATGCTAGGATGTATAATCACACCCTTCATCATTTTTCCTTATGTAAAAGTCTCAGAGTTTATATTGTTTCTGTCTGAAAGTGAACAGTTAGCATTTAACAATATTTGCCTATTTTCCAAAATTAAAAATAAAACTTTGTTTAAAACATCTGAGTGGGTTAAGTTAGCATGTTTACAAGCTGGCTTCTTCTTAAGAATGTTTAGCTGTAGTATCTATCAGACAACCTTGTTTATGTATTAAAAAAGAAGGTATACTTCCATACACTGGGTCGGTAGTCAAAAAATAATTATGATTATATATCTCCCAATGGAATAGTATGAGTTTGGACAAAATTATACTAAGTGAAATAAGCCAGACACAGAAAGAGAAATACTTCATGTTCTCACTCATATATGGGAGCAAAAATAAATTAATAAATTAATAATTATACAAGTTGAACTTCTAGAAGAAGAGGGAAGAACTGTGTGGTTACTAGAGGTTGGAAAGGGGAGGGCGAAGGGAAGATAGTGAGAGGTTGGTTAATGGACATGAAATTACAGCTAGAAAGGAAAATAAGTTCTATTGGTGGACACCTATAATTAACAATAATTTACTGAATGTCATCAAATGACTAGAAGAGAGATCAAATGTCCACATCACGAAGAAATGATTAAGTTTTGTAATGATGAATATGCTAATTAGCCTGATTTGATCACACATTGTGTATATGTATTCAAATATAACTTTGTATGCCATAAATATGTACACTCAATGAGTTTCAATAAAAGAAAAAATGGTATATTTTAATTATGATTTTCAATAAAATTTAATCTTTATTTTAAATTTTCTTATTAATTTATTGAGAGGAGATAAAAATATATTGTTTTAAACTTCTAAGTGTTCAAGTCATGTTGTTGTATTAAAATTTTTTTTTCAGTTTTCAAGCACTTCACTTCCAGGTAAGTTACACTTCATTGTTGAAGGTTCATTCAGCTACAAAAAAAAAAAAGAAAAAAAAATACAAAATCTGGATATATTACAATACTCATATATTAAAAGCATCAGAAAACTGTAAGAAAAATGAGGATTAATGCAATAAAATTTTAGAGTGAAATGAACCATTCAGAGGTGAACTGAGGATCCCAGCAATTTTTATTCTGGTGGTATGTACTAATTTTGAGTGCAGGATAGAGACTGAGAACTGTGACTCATTCCAGGCAGATCGATATTTCTAGGGAAAGAGAAACCAGCCTGTATTTTACCAGTTTTGTAGGCTAGACTGAGAAAGAGCAAGAATGAGGGGCCCTCCTATACTACTGTGGACATCCTTAAAAATTACCATATCTTGAGGCTATATAGAAAACTAAAGAAATAGGCCTAAAAACTTTGAACGGCATAGTGAATTTTGTAGCAATTTTCTGGTGGTTAGAAAAAAAAAAATTCTTCTGTGGGGAATGGGCCAGCTTGAGGGTGAAACCTAGGCTTGGCTATGGCAGAAAGCCTCATTCTGTAAAAAGTGAGGCAAAGCATAGGTAGTCTGGCCTTTACTAAAATGGTATCCTAATTGGGATTGAGGTAATCAGCCCCCACATTCCCTCTGTGTAATAGAGGAAAGGGTTTACCCTGTTTAGTTGAGTACTACATAATCTGAATTCTCTATGGCTATTTCTATACAGTCAAAACACTAAACTTGCAAAATGTCAAGTCTATATGACCGATAATGATTTTTCAAAAGTGGACAATAAAACAAGACCATAGATGTTGCAATAAGCAGAGGAGAACTTTAAAATAATTATGATAAGTACACTTATGAAATAGAAAAAAAATTGGGGAAAAGAGATAGAAGGATAAAAAATTTCAAGCAAAAATTTGAACCTATAAAAAATGAATTTAATGGACATTTTGAATTAAATAATAAAATATCTACAATTACAAACTTCAATGAGTGGATTTAATACTATATTGACCACAGGAGAAATAATGGATTGAAAAACAGATAAATGAGAAATACAAAACATGCTCAGAGAGATAAAAGCAAGCCAAGCAATATATCTCCAATCCATAATGTAGGAAACCAAAGACAAAGAGAAAATCTTAAAAGCAGCCAAATAAGAAAGACAAATTACTTTCAAAGGAGCAGCAAGACTGAAACTGACCTTAGAAATAATGAAAGCTAAAAAATGACAAAATGGCCTTTTTTTTTCCTTTTTGTCTTTTCTCGTGACCGGTAACGGGATCGCAACCCTCGGTGTCGCGCCCGCACCGCGCTCAACCAGTGAGCGGACGGGTCTCTATATGGGATCCGAACCCTCGGCGGGAGCGCCGCCGCACTCCCAAGCGCCGCACTCTATGGAGTGCGCCACCAGGCCGGCCCATAAAATGGCCTTTTTAAAGAGCTGAGTATAGAATTACAATTCAAAACTCAGTGGAAAATATCTTTTACAAATGATAGCAAAATAATGTTTTCAGAGAAAGCAAAACTGTTCATTCATATATTTTTAATGAATCTATTAGAAAGAAGGCTGAAAAAATCAATGGTTATGAAGTCATCTCAAGAAATTAGAGAAAGATAGTAATTCAAATCTCAAACATAGGTAGACAATTGATGAAAATGTTAATTAAAATCATAAATACCTACAAACACTGATCTATAAAAAAAAGAGAAAAAAACGTTGCCAATACTGGGAACACAAAATAAGTCATCACTAAAATCATTCAGATATCAAAGGAATTGCTATTATGAACAACTTAATTCTAATTTATTTAGAAAATTATATACAATGCATATTTTGGGTGAAAAATCAGTTGCCTAAATTTTAAGGAGAAATTAAACATCTTAATAATCTTATGTCTATTAAAGAACTTGAGTTTGTTATTAGAAACATTCCCAGAAAGAAAATTCCAGACCCATATGGCTTCAACAGTGAGTTCTTCCAAACATTCAAAGAAGAAATAATACCAATATTAAAGAAATGCATCCACAGAGTAAGAAAAAAAACTATTCTCAACTCTTTTAAATGAAGGAGGGAAACCCAACACCAAAACTTCACAAGGTCATTAAAAGAAAGGAAAATTACCGACTAATTACTTTAAGACATGTAAATGCAACAATACTAAATCCAATCCTAGAAAATCAAATCCAGCAACATATAAATAGCATAATATATCACGAAAAGTGTGGTTTATTCCAGGAATATAAAATCGGTTTAACATTTGGAAAAATACATACATATGTTCACCAAAAGATGTGCACATGAATATTCATAGCAGCAGTATTCATAAAGCCAACCTCAAAACTACCCAAAAGCCTATCAACAGTTGAGTGGATAAATAAATTGTGGTATATTCACACAGTGCAAAACTATATGGCAATAATGAACAAAAGATAGTTATTCACAAACATAGCATTGAGGAAAACAAGCCAGAATGAAAAAAGTACCTATTTAGGATGCAATTTGCATAGAATACAAAGATAGGCAAAAGTAATCCATGGTGTTAAAAGTTTGGGTAATGGCTCCTCTGGGGTGGAAAAAAGATGATGATTAGAAGGCGGTGTTAAGAGGGCTTCTGCATATTGGCACAGGGTATGTTCATTTTTAAAAATGAATCAAGCTGTACACTTATGCTATGTGCACCTTTCTGTGTGTATATTCACTTCAATAGCAAGTTCAGGCATAAATGTGTTCTAAATTGGAAAGATGCCTCATGTGATAATGGCTCATTTCAGCACTGTATGTCTAAAAAAATGAAAAGAAATAATTAACTTCCCTCCTCCACCGCACCACCCATCATGTTTTGTTATTTTAGTGACAATACTTAACAGAACAAGGGGGTGTGGAATGTCTTTGTGGTATTTGAAGTATAGGATATTCAGTTCATGATTTATTTACCTAATCTAGGACTGCCTTTTCCTTTCACAAATGACTATAGGTTTACATTTTCCACAGGTATATTCACTATAGGATGAAACAGGAGATTAGGATGAAACAGGAGATAACCGCTGATCAAAAGTAAGAAAATAAAAGATATGGCTGGAAAAAAAATCCTCTCTAACAAATCCATTAGAAAAGTAATTTAACTTTGAATACCATCATTTATCTATAAATCAATCTTATAATTTTCTCTTTTGGCAGATTTTCAAAGTTTTCAAAATATACCTGGTTCTGTAAATTAAGTCCCACAGCTGTGGTGCTGAGTTAATTTTCTAATTTCTAAGTACAGAGTCAATCTGCATAATCAGTTTCTGAAGCAACGGTGTATATTTCTCCTGCTAATATCTATTTAAAAGGGAGTATTCTTTGATCTGTGACTTATAAGGGAGAAAGATAAAGTAACTATTATGGTCAATCCAAATCAATACATATTTAAAAGTATCTATAAAGTATGCTGAGTCCAAGCACTACAGATGAGATAGTTAGTATGGTAATAGTGGCCACCAATTTGTAAATAAATTAAAGCACAGAATAATCATTGCAATTAACAACATGAGTACAGAATGTGTAGGAAGAGAAGAAGGGAGGATTTACGCACATAGTGTAGAGTGGGAGAGGTGGGATCGACCAGAAAATGCATTAATATGTATCCTCAGGCAGATAAAAGTAAAAATAGTCTTCTAAAAGAAATAGCATTTTGCAGAGTATTTTGTTTTCATGCAAATGTAGAAAGGATAGTATTGAGCAGTAAAGTTGGCAGTGGGAATAGATTGTCAGAAAACTTTGTCTTTTATGTGTCATCTGCAGGCAGGAGATTTAAGGAAGAGTTGCAAGGGCAGAGCCATGATTAGATTTGCCTTTTAGTGAGATGACTATGGCAATAAATTGCAAGATAAAATTGAGATGTTGAGGAGCTGATCAAGAGGAGGGGCAGTGGATTAATAGAGACCCCGAAATGAAATGTACAGCAGGGTTAACATCAGATGAGATTTGGAGTCCAGCTCTCAACTGTATTCTGATTTGTGTTTGTTGTTTCAGTTTGCTTTTATGGTCTACAAATTATGGAATCCTAGTTTTAGATCCAGCAGTAAAAATATCTGGACATCCTTCCAGTATAGCTATAATATTCCTCATACAAAACATTTCCAATCACCTGTGTTTTTGGTTTGCTCTGTAAATGTTCACGTGAGAATTCTGTACACAGTTGTAGTCTATTATGGGTGTGAATCCCTAAGTATCCCAAGGAATTAATTGCTCACTTTTTGCTTCACAACAGGGGAAGCCATACATATAACTTGAAAGGAAATAAATATTCTTGGATCATCACTCTCACCCACTGGACAGATAAGGTAATTTTTCAAAATAATATGTCACTGCTTCTCCCCCTTACCAAAAAACTTAATGCAGTGTTTTAAAACCATTTAACTGGAAAGAATAGAAACTTGCTGCATTTTAAGATAAAGGAGCTGAAACAATACATCTTAGAGGTCTATTAGCTGTTCTTCTGTCTTAGGCTTTGTATTCAGTATTCCAAGAAACTAACACATAAATGGCCATGTGGTTGAGGGTCAGTGCATACTTATTGGACCAAATTGACTGGCAGAACCCATATCTTTTAACATATCAAAAGACATTTTTGTCGTGCTAATTAAAAAGACTCTAGTAGCCTTTACTGTCATCCACAAATTGGCTAAGAGCTAGACCTATTCTGATGTTTATGTCACTATTCTCTCCTTGAGCTTAAGTTATTCAGGCCCAGTCATTGATTTTCTAAATTTCAGGGAAGCAGATTTGTCATGACAATATCATACTCAGGTGTGAAGATGAGAATTTCATAACTGAGTCTACCTAAGACTAGGGTTAAGTCACTGGCTTTTCTGACCTTAGGTTTGCCATTTAGATATGTCATTCCCACCTCTGAACTACTTTTTACCAAGGGATTTCTTTGAGGGATAATGTGGTTGTTAGTAAGATCTGTAGAGATTCTTTAAAATAATAGCTTTGATATATAAAGCCTACTGCTTACTTATATTAGAGAGACAAGTGGAAGGTTCTAGTTTAAGAAATTACTGGCAAAATAATACCAACAAAGCTTCAAAGAGCAAACATCTAGAGAACGTTATGAGTGAGGTGCACTTTTATCCCATTTTGTGTTGGCAGCAATAAAACCTAGCTCTGGGGGGAAAAGAACTCTTAGAAGTTATCACTTGAAAAACAAGAGTTTCATCTAGATAATTAAGAAAGCCATCAGAGAGTTGGGTTTTGGTAATGACAGACATTAAACACTGATGACTAATTTCTTTGGTCCATTTTGCATTTTCTTTTCCCACACAGTTACAGCAAAACATGCTTTATTTTTCTAATCCTTCTTGAAGTCTTTACAAGTATCACTTCCTGTCAAGTCACTTGAGATATTAGTTTAATTGCTTCAAATAATTAAGCTGTTTTGCTATAGAATAGCATATTATTATTTGGCTGTGATGTGGCTTCTATGATTTATTGAAAAAAAATCCATTATAACCTAACTGTAACAGATTAGATAAATTAGTGCTAGTTCCAAATGTTAAAATCAAGGCACTATCAGTACTTTCTAGATCAAATATTGGTAAGCCTGCTAAATATGAATTACTTTTCAGATGTCTGGTATATCTAGAAATTCATGGCACTATTTCCCTGTCCTCCCTGTTCTGCCACTTTATCCACTGTTATATTTACTATCACTGACATGAAGTGTGGTAGACTACCTACTCCTATGCCACTCTGCTAGATTGGCTGTTTAGTTTCTCTTTTATGATGCAGGGGAATTGAAAGCATAGGAAAATATAAAAGAGTAAAATTGGTCCTCACCCAGTAGCATGCTATTTATGTAGTTGGGTTGTAATCTAGAATTGCTATTTGTCCTCAAATGATTTTGACCTGCAAATTGCCAAAGGAGAGATATAATACTGCCTACCTACAGTATTGATTTTATTCATTATGTGAATTTTTGCCTTATGATATGACCCCAAATGCCCAGTGGATTATACATCATCTCTTGTGCCTAATAACACATCCATGCACCACAGGCAAAAGTTGAAAAATGTTAATGGTGACACATTGGTGATGGTGATGATGATGATGATGAAGAAGAAGTTCAGCTTATGCTATAAAAAATGCTCTCAGCAAGAAATTAGTACAGTTACCAAGAACTTCTAGAAACTGAGCATACACCAAAGGATTTAGCACATTATCAAAGATACTACAGTGATGGCTACACCAATACACATTTGTCAAAACCTATAGAGTCTATACCACCAAGGGTGAACCCTAATGTAAACTATGGACTGCAGGTAATAACATGTCAATGTAGGTTCATGATTTTTATAAATACAACCCCCTGTTGTGGAATGTCAATAGTGGGGGAGATTGTACACCTGTGAGTATAGGGGGTATATGGGAACTCTCCTTACTTTCCACTCACATTTTCTATGAACCTAAAGTTCCTCTAAAATATAAATTTTGTTAATTAGTAATAAAAACTTGAACTCATACAAAAACCAAGTCTGGAGTAAAAATGGTATAAATTGCAGGGCAAATTATATAATCAAATGTAACTTAGGTATTAATTTTATAGTGTATGATTTGGCTCTTGGCAGCTGCTACTGAATTTTTAAGTGTCCTCCAGGTGCCTGCAAAATGCACTGCCTCAGAAATGGAATGTGGTGTGGTCCTTTTTGTTTAAATATTCTGTTACAATAACTTTCACCTGCTGTCAACAAAATGGGTTTACAGATAAAAAGAGAGGAGCATCTGGAAGCTAATTGATGATGTGTTTTTGGACCTTGGATAAGCTGCTTATTTTGAAAAACTGCTGCCAATATCTCTTCCGACCACCAAGCTGTCCGAAGCATTTTGTAGCCATGCTAAGAGTAGTACATTTGTATATATTTCTGTCTGAGTGTTTGAATGATGAGATCACAAGCCTTCGTGTAACTTGAATAAGAGATCTGGAAAACAGGCCTGCCTTGCTCAGAGTTAAAAAAAACACATTAGTGGTTAGGGAATTTTACAAAAAGGAAAAGAGAGAGAAAGAAAGGAAGAAAGAAAAGAAAGATGGAACAAAGGAATAAAAGAGAAAAGGAAGAAAGGAAGATTTTCAGATTTTCTTGGCTAGACTAAATTCAGATAATCACTCCAAAGCAGTGTTTTCCATTAGAAATATAATGCAAGCCACACATGTAATTGAAATTTTTCTTGTAGTCACATTTAAAAAATAAAAATATGTGGGTGGGTAAAATTAATTTTAATAATAAAGTATATTTTAGTTAAACCAAAATATTATTTCAACACACAATCAATAAAAAATCATTCATGAGATATTTTACATTTTTTTTTTTACTTCATCTTTGATCTTGTATGTATTTTACACTTGCAGCACATCTTAGTTAAACTTATCACATTTCTAGAGCTTACTTGCCACATGTGGTCAGTGGCTACTCTATTAAATAAACCCTGCAGCTCTAGAACACCTTACAGGATCAGACTAAAGCTAGTTTTCAGCTGAGATCACGTCATTGCTTGGCTTCTACCCATGTCTTATCCTGATTTTCTCACTCTTTTCACCAAATACATCACTTGTACAAGAAGCCACATCTCAGTGCTTCTAGTGAAATTGGCGTAAGCTAATGCTTAGTAGAAGTTAGTACTTCTTACTTCATTATGAATCTTGATACTACCTCACCCTTGCCGTCCCTCCTGTCTTCCTTACCTGCAATGTCTACTTATCTCTTTCCATATTCCACTTGTTTTGAAGAATACGTATTTTGTTAAAATGTGAATCTTAACCACTTGGTGAGGTAACAAACTACAAAATTCCTGACTTGGGCTTTGTTTTTCAATCTGGTGACTAACTTGTATGGAAGGTGTTTGCAGCACTTATCTCTTTGGAGTGGGCTTTGTCTGTGCTTAATTTCTTTAAATGGGATCCCAGGGTCAGTAAGAGTGTTTAGTATGTGCAATAAATGCATTAGGAGAAATGTCAAAACAAAAATCCTCTTCAAAGGACGTGTCAACAAAGAAGAGATTTTGACAACTCTCTGTAAGATGTATTTGAACATAACTTTCAGTTTATTTCTTTTGGATATCCCTCATTCAGATTTCATTAAAAGAAACAAGCATTTGGTACCTCTTATTCTGCGAGAGTTTAAAAAAAAGAAAAAAGCCTTTTGTGTAAAACAAGCATAGTGATGGATAGATCGTTAACTGGTGCAAAGATGGCAGAAAACTGGCTAACAAGGAAAAATGTACATACTCAAACAGCACTGACTCTGTGATAACACTGAAGCTGTCTGTGTGTGAAATAGGTGTGCATTTTTACTTCTTTGTACTGTTTTTTACTTGTATTTTGTTTGTTTATTTTTTTAGGCTTGAGCAGAAGTAAAGAATTCTGCTGACTGGAAAGTTGGTGAGGACATTAACTGTATTTGAAAATCAGTTCAGTTCAAAAGAGTCTGAAAAACGAGAGAAAGAAAAATCTTTCAACCACCTGAATTAAACTCCAAATATCTCTGCAATTGGTTCCAATCCATTCTTATTCTTGGGGGAGCTCAAGTGCCTTTTTTCTAAGAAAGTCTTCAGATTTGTTCACAATGGAAAAGAGAGGAAGGTTGGTGAATGCAAATTTGTTTTTTTCGTATTTTTTTTTATTTCATCAGTGAGAACAATTGATTAAAATAGAGGGTGAAATAAAGGAAAATGCAAAAATGGAAAAAAGGGATAAAATAAACTATGGTAAAGCAAGCCAAATAGTTAAATGACAGGTAGAATTTCATTATGGATGAGTACCGGACTTGGAGTTAGAAGATTTGCATTACAGTCATAATGTGTTACCATGGGTAAAACACTGAATCTCTTGAAGCCACAGTTTTTATCTTTAAATGGGGGTGATTGGATTAAATGGATATTAAGCTCTCCATTAGTATTATGGTTCTATGGTTCCAAGTAACTTACATAAAGATGCTTGATATGGTGCTGCTTGCTTTACTCTGATTTGAGGTATATTCCTGGGTATGGTGGAAAGAGTTTGGAGAACAGATAAATCAATATTTAAATTCCACACTTACCTTGGGCAAATTACTAGTTCATCTGAGAAACAGAGATAATAATACCTACTTCCCACAGTTTTGCTGATGCCCTTGACCAATGGAACAAAATAGCCTTGAAAAAAACAAACAAAAAAAACTTTCCTTTCGTTTCAGTTACTGGGAGGCCATTTTTGACACTTCTCCCCAAAATGAGAGAAAAATAGCTCTTCATGAGAAAGTGGTTTCTCCCTTAGCCTATAGAAAGCAATTTGGGTCAAAGAGGGGAGACTGTGCCTCAGTCCACTCTTGGAAAAGGACTTCTGATGCTCCAGGGAAGCCATACTTTATAATAGATCATCTCAGAAGGCCAAAGGAACCCAGGGGGACCAGATGGCTGTTCAGGTAAATAAGCAGGGTGATTCAAAGAAATGATTCTAAGACTCAGCTTATAACAAAAAAGACTCAGAGAAATACTGCAGCGCACTATGGGGGAGGGAAGGAGGGAGAAGGGAAAACTCACGTATGGATCTGTCTGAGTCTACAGCAGGAATCTTGGCAGCTATTTCATGTGGGATCAGGGCACAAGTGACTTTCAGCAAGGTTGGCGTTTTGATCCATTGGCAAAGAAAAGGTTGGGGATTTTTCCACATTGGAACTGCAAAGAGAATACTGTTTACATTTTTCATAGTGTAAAATAAAGCCACTGGCACTGCGATGCATCTCCCCTAGCACTTCTTTAGTAGATAAATGCACCAGGTTGTGATAATTTTTTTTGCATGATTTCTCTAGATAAATGAAGATATTTCATATGTCAAATTATCATTTTGTCTAATATTGCCTGTTTAATGTATCCAGGAACATAATTTCTGATTTGAACAATCTGCATATGTATATTGTCTCATTATCTTCATATAATACTGTTTGCGAAGACTGATTCCTAAATAGATGATGAGAATACAATTACCCAGATGAGATCTGATTTAAATTACCAGAAAACTTTCTAAATGTGTTTACATTCTGGTTTGTATAAATCAATCATTAAAACAAGAATTACAGATTTATCAGAAAGTTTGTATGATTTCTTAAATAGATTTTTTTCTTCCTTTTACACATGTGTCCCAGAGTTTTCTCTGTTAACTATGTGTTATGTCTAGACTACTAATGCACTGTCAGAAAAGGAAAAGTAAAGCAAAAGAAGCCTGGAATTTAGAAGAATTACTTGAAGCAAAAAAAGGTTAAGTATTTCTTGTTTTTAAGAACAGAAAATTTTACTAAACGTATAAATATTAAACATAATTTTATTATTTTTAGTGAAATTTACTTCATATTAGCACTCCATTTTGGATATGAGTCTTAGCTCAGATACTCTCTATATATTTTAAACTGCTTGAGAAATAACAATCAGCGAGGACCAAAGGAATGTAGATTATCCATCATCCTATGTAATCATTCATTCATATATGTATTCATTTGAGAAGACATTTACTGATTACATGCTATATACCAAGCATAGAGCCAGAAAGAAGGAGTATAGTGGTAGTGATGACACAGCCCATCCCTCTAGGTACTACCCAGCTTAGCAGGATGAACAGATAAATGTGCAATTACCATTGACTCCTGCAAGGACCAGAGCTGAAGAGCAAGCCCCCTACTAACATGTCACAGTGCTCTCCTGGATGTAATTAATGTGCCTTATTTCCCTACCAAATACATATTGATATTTAGATTTTAAAACCTTTTTATGTTCAGAAAGATATTAGTATGCTACATGTTCATTGAGATTTGTGTCTTGTACAATTTGTGCCCTACCCAGTGCTGTTCCTATTCTATAAAAACACTAAATAAATTTGAAGGGAAGGAGAGGAGAGGGGAAGAGGGAGAATTATTCTACTATTATATCATTGGAATGTAGAGACCTTAGAATCAGAAGCATCTATGATTGCATTTCCTGTCACAAATTTCTGGTTATGTGTTTTTCCCGGTTTTTAAAAAATTTTTTAAGATAACTTACTATATATACATGTGGAGTACAAAGTCGATTTTCAATAGTTGTGTACAATGTGTGACGGTTAGATCAGGATAGTTAGCTTATTCATCATTACAACACATAATCATTCTTTGTGTCCATTAAGAATCTATGATTGCATTTCCTGTCACAAATTTCTGGTTATGTGTTTTTCCCGGTTTTTAAAAAAATTTTTAAGATAACTTACTATATATACATGTGGAGTACAAAGTCGATTTTCAATAGTTGTGTACAATGTGTGACGGTTAGATCAGGATATTTAGCTTATTCATCATTACAACACATAATCATTCTTTGTGTCCATTAAGCAATTCTTTGTTAACCCCCCTCTCCTCCCCTTTTCCACCTCTAGTAATTAAGTCACGGTTCTTTTCTCTATTTCTAAAATTTCAACTTATTATTGTGATTGTTGTTTCTTTCTTTTTCTTTTTCTGTCTCTCTTTATTGTTTATTTGTTTATCTATGGATTCAGCTCCTGCTTATGAGAACATGCAGTATTTCTCTTTCTGTACCTGGGTTGTTTCACTTAGCATAATTTTCTCCAGGCTCATCGATTCTGCAAATGGCAGAATTTCATTCTTTTTTATGGCTGAGTACTATTCAATTGTGTATATATACCACAATTTCCTTATACTGTCATCCATCGATGGACTTTTAAGTTGGTTCCATCACCTGGCTATTGTAAATAGAGCTGTGATAAACATGGGAGTGCAGGTATCCCTTTAACATGATGATTTCCAATCCTCTCTCTATATATATATCCCCAGTAGTGGGATTGCTGCATCATATGGTAGTTCTATCTGTAGTTCTTTGTGGAACCTCCATACTGTTCTCCATAATGGCTGTGCTAATTTACAGTCCCACCAACAGTGCAGAAGTGTTCCCCCTTATCCACATCTTTGCCAGCATTTGTTATTCTGGTTTTTTTTAAATAATAGTCAGTCTGACTGTGGTGAGGTGATATCTCAAAGTGGTTTTGATTTGCATTTCCCTGATGATTAGTGATATTGAGCATTTTTACATATACCTGCTGGCCATCTATATGTCTTCCTTTGAAAAATGTCTATTCAGCTCTTTTGCCCACTTTTTAATTAGACTACTTGCTTTTTTTCTGTAAAGCTATTTGTGCTCTTTGTATATTCTGGATATTAAGCCCTTGTCATATGTGTGGTTTGCAAATATTTTCTCCCATTCTGTAAGTTGTCTTTTCACTCTGTTGATTGCTTCCTTTGCTGTGCAGAAGCTTTGTAGTTTGATATAATCCAATATATTTTTTCTTTTGTTGTCTGTATGTTTGGGGTCTTACTCATAAAGTCTTTGCCCAGTCCTGCATCCTTGAGTGTTTCCCCTATGTTTTCTTCTAGGAGTTTTTAAGTTTCAGGTCTTATGTTTAAGTCTTTTATCTATTTTGAGTTGATTTTGATATATGGTGAGAAGTATAGATCAAGTTTCATTCTTCTACATGTGGATATCCAGTTTTCATGCAACATAATCAAGTGGGATTCATCTCAGGAATGCAAAGATGGTTCAACATATGCAAATCAATAAATGTGATACACCACATCAGCAAAATCAAGAACAAAAACTATGTGATCATCTTAATAGATGCAGAAAAAGCATTTGACAAAATTCAACATTCCTTCATGATAAAGACTCTCAACAAATTTGGCATAGAAGGACATTAGCTCAACACAATTAAAGCCATATATGACAAACCCACTGCCAATAACATCCTAAATGGGAAAAAGCTGAAGGCTTTCCCCTTAAGATCAGGAACAAGATTACAATGTCTGCTCTCACCACTCCTATTTAACATAGTATTGGAAATACTGCTAGAACAATTAGACAAGAGAAAGAAATAAAGGGCATCCAAATAGGAAAAGATGAAATCAAATTGTCTCTGTTTGCAGGTGATGTGATTCTATAAAAAGAAAACCCAAGAGACTACCAAAAGACTCTTAGAGCTAAGACAGCTCAAATTCAAATCTGAATTTACTAAACAAATTCAGTAAGGTTGCAGGATACAAAATCAATATACAAAAATCAAGAGCATTTTTATAATGCAAAAATGAACTAGCAGAAAGAAAAATCAAGAAAGTAAGCCCATATACAATAGTCACCAAAAAAATAAAACTCCAAGGAATAAATTTAATCAAGGAGGTGAAAGATCTCTAAAATGAGAACTACAAATTACAGCTGAAAGAATTAAAGAGGGCACAAAAAGATGGAAAGGCATTCCATACTCTTGGATTGGAAGAAGTAACATTGTGAAAATGTCCATACTACTCAAGGTGATCTGCAGATTCAATGCAATTGCCATTAAATACCATTGGCACTCTTCACAGAAATAGAAAAAAAAATCCTAACATTCATATGGAGCTAGAAAAGAACCCTAACAGCCAAAGCAATCCTGAGCAAAATAAATAAAGCCAAAGGCATTGCACTACCCAACTTCAAATTATACTACAAAGCTATAGTAACCAAAACAGCATTATACCAGCATACAAACAGACACATGGACAAATGGAACAGAATAGAGAACCCAGTAATCAACCCACATATTTACAGCCAACTGATCTTCAGCAAGGGCACCAAGGACATACATTGGGGAAAGGAGAACCTCTTCAATAAATGTTTGTGTGACTTTGAAGAAAAAGCATTTAACCTTTTGCAGAGTCATTTCCTTATTCATACTATGAGGAAGAGGATCCCTATGCCTTAAGCTGTAAGGATTGGAGAAGGTATCATATGCATGAATACTGGCAGAGTATATGATATTGGTATTCAATAGATGCAGGAGTTCTACATCAAAAAGTTACAATATGCATCCATACTACACTGCTTAGATCATAGAACTGAGTCAGGATCCCAATCTCCCTCCTCTTGAAAAGCATTCTTGGACCTCTCTAATGAACTTTCAAAAGCCAGCTTTTAGCTCCATTCCTTCATGGAAGGTATCCTTTCATACCTCAGCTCTCCTTCAGCTCCTTATCTGAATATTCCCAAACCAGCAAACATCATTTGTAAGAGGAATAAATCCATGCCCAGTGAGTTTAAGATGATGAACTTAACAAAAGAAATAGGAACTAGACTCCTGATGATCATTTGCTAACGTAGAGAACTAATTAACCTCTTTGAGCTTTGTTTTGTTAAGCCTGAAACAGGGGCAGAAATCTCGAGGAGTATTCAATAAACAATCAAATATCCAGCACAGAATAAGGCCCACAGCATGGACTCAATAAATCCTCATTTCCTTTCTGTATTAGTTTCCTAGGCTTCTGTAACAAATTACCATAAATTGGGTGGCTTAAGACAACAGAAATCTTATTCTCTCACAATTCTGGAGGCTAGAAGTCCAAACTCAAGGTGTCAGCAAGTTTGGATCTTTCTGGAGTTTCTGAAGGAGAATCTTTTCCATGCCTCTCTCTTAGTTTTCTGCTGCCAGCAATCCTTGGCACTTTCGGCTTTAGCTGCCTCACTCCAAACTCTGTCTCTATTGTCACATGGCCCTGTATGTATCCTAGGTGTCTCTGTGACCAAATCTTTCTCTCCCTTCTCTTATAAATACACCAGTTATTGGATTCAGGGACCAGCCTAATCTAGTATGACCTCATTTTAACTTAACCAGTTATGTCTTCAAAGCCCCTACTTCCATGGAAGATCACATTCTGAGGTTCCTGGTAGTCATACCTTTTGTTTTTTGGGGGGGTGGGGACACTATCCAAATGATTACACTTTCTACTTATGTGTTCCCCCATACATCTCACATATTATGGGACATATATTAGGTGAGCAGCAGTTAACATTTAGTTGATAATGAGCTTGATCTTTTCTAAGAAAATCCTTGACTCCATAGCTAAGGACTATATCTATTAAGCCTCAAATACACTGTCTGAAAATTTCACTCTATTGTTCACAAACAAGAATAAACTATTAGCACAGTGACACTGAAAGCATATTTCAAAACCGATACTCTAGTTAGTATCAGTAATGACTAAGTAATAGCATGAATGTTAAGAACCAGGGGCACTTTCTACTTATAGGGTACACCAGAGCTAGACTTTTCCTTATGATGTGAATATTTGTCTAAGAGTTATAATTGTATACATATGCAGGCAGGAATGATTTTTTAAATTAATTAGATTTTTTTTTTTACTCATACCTCAATACCTACATTTTACTGATATTATATGTGTTTTTTGCCCAAGTTTTTTGTGGTATCCTTTCAAAAGGTAGAAGTTGTGAATTACAGGACTAATTAATTAAGTTAATCCTAATATCCTCTCTATTAAAGTTAATGGGTCCAGAAAGCCATTTATTTTACCATTACAGTTTATTTTGTTAAGATGTAGGAACATTTGAATGTCTAACCTTTTTGGGAATTGCACAGATACACTTTTGGCGAGCTGACCTTTGCAGAAGCTGTTTGGGGTTTATCAGTTCCTGTGACATTTATCCTCCAAACCACCACCTCTCTTTCTTAACATTATAGTAGAAAATCCTAATACCAATGTTTAAAAGTATATGTACAGATAATAAACAACATACTTTAATTTAAAGTTTATTACTGAGTGAGTAATTCAGCCTGAAAACTTATTCTAACAAGAGATCCATGAATGTTATTCAAATAGAATGTACAGAACCATCTTTGGGCACTGCCGATAGACTTCACGATTTTACTTCTGGGATAAAATCTACAGTCCTTGGTATGCTAAGCAAGGTCTTTCATAATCCATTTCTAATTTGCCACTTGCCTACCTATGTCCAACTACTATGACTCTCTCATAATTATTCTTTCCTGAAAACTGCTGAAACCTGACAATTTTTAAAGATAACAAGCTCTCTGACCTCTACACTTTTGCGCATACTGATTTTTCTAACCGGAATTTCTTCTCTTCCTTTGAGTTTTCTGTTATGTGTAGCAAAAAAATGTGTGTGTCTCCAAGAAAAAAAAATATATTATAGTTCTCTTACCCGAGATATACAAAAATAGATTAATTATCATTCTTGGTTATAAATAACAACAAGAGTCTTTATTATATCACTAAATGTGGATTGGCTGGGTAGGTGGCTAGATGTGGAAGGAAAGGGCTTCAGCTCTGCTCTTGTGCCATTCTCTCCTGCTGGCTGTGTCCTCAGGGTGCAGAAGTTCCAGGAGGTACATCCAGGTATGTGAAGTAGGAGAAAATATGCCACTTTCATCTTGTGCCTTTTTTATAGGAGAGAAAACTTTCCCAGAGCTCACAGCAAAGGCTCATCACATTCCTGTGGACAGGATTGTGCTTTAAGTTCCCCACTCCCAAACCAAACATCAGAATTGTCAGGATTCACATATCCTATTTGGGGTGAATAAATGTTGAGGTTGCCACTCTTGGATCCCACAACACCCGAAAAATGAGGACAGAAGTTAACTTGAATAAGGTTATTATAATCTTTGAATTTTAAAATGCAGACCCAAGGATATTTTATGGCCCCACAAGGGCCTACTTCCTAATTGTGAGGAAGAAAGCAATGGCTCCATTTGAATGCCCCACTTACTGATTGTGTGATGTTAATCAACTAATTTTGCACCTCTGAAAACTTATGCCTTCATGTTTATAATAAACGGTTTGGTGGGGGGAACTGTGTTCTCTTTGGGTTTTGTGTGTGTGTGTTCTATGATTCTACATTTATACCTATGCTAAAATTGAAAATGTCAATGCATTCATGCTGTTATGGAAATATGCATTATAGCTTTAACTAAATCAGGATAAATAGAACGGAGATAAAATAATGTGTGAAGATAGGACTGACAATGTGGTTGAGAAGTTCACATCCCTCATTTCAATTTTCACTCAGTTTACCTTTATTGTCCAATTATTTGGCCCTGGTTCATCTGCAGAGATCTTCCAAAAACTTTCTGCAATGATAGAAATATTTTATTTCTATATTTACCAATATGGTAACCACTAACCAAACATGGCTATTGAGCACTGGAAATGTGGTTAGTGTGACAAGGAACTGATTTTTAATTTTATTTCATGTAAACAACCACATGGCGCTAGTGTCTACCATATTGAACAACCAGATCTATAGTCTCAGTTCCCACCTTGACTCTTCATATCATCTGCTTCAGTTTTAATCCTCTATACTCAGCTCCCACAATTGCCAAGCAGTTTTATGTTAATTTGTCTTTTTCATAATCTTGCTCCTGCTTGCAATAAATGCCCTTCCATTTTAATCCACCTGATAAACTTACTCCTCTTTAAAAATCTAATTGTCACTTTCCAATTAATCTTTTGATCTTTGATCACTCCCTCCTTTGAAGTTTCATGGCAGTGTTCATTACTATTATACTGTTTGTAATGATTTTAATTGAAACTATTATGTCACTCAGCTCCATGTGTTTTCAAATAAACTTAACTCTTAGTGGTGTATTTTTTTTTACAGTAGCATAATTTTCACAATGTTTATTGATATTGTAAAAAAGAAATGTCAGTATTTGATTGTGGAGTTTAGGACCATGTTATCTGGGAATCTATGGGGACACTGGAAATAGCTCTGCTAAATTCATTGATAATGATAAATTCATCTAAGTTAGATCAATTTTTTTTAAAAAAGGAAATTGACTATTGATATTTTACTACAAAGGGATAGGCAGAAGGGGTTTCTGGAATAGAAGCATGAAATACATGCCATTAGTAAGAAATACCGTGTAAAAATATTCAATGACAATTACCTCCAACAATGCTAGGCTGCCCTGTACCCTGATGCTGGAATATACTGGAAAGATCCTTGAACCCCCAATATCAGTTTCAACTTTGTTTGATGAGATAGTTGGCATAGTAAGAACCAGGAAAATGTGATTCTTATCTCAATCCTAAGATTTACAGGCTCTGTGATCTTGGGGAAGTCATTTAACTATTCTGAAGTTTTCTCAATTGCACATGAGATAATGTATAATTACGCATGAGACATGTTGTATAAACTGTATAATAAAGATATTACCATTATTGTTGTTACTACTATGATTACTGTTATTATTATTATTTTCTGGCAAATCTTTTCAATAAACAATTTCTGAAAACCTGTTCCTTATCTGTCTTATGTTAAGTACAAAGAATATTATCTCTTCCAACAAGTCCAATTTTAGACACATGAACAAAAATAACCAAGATATAAAATTAACATAAGTAGCCATCAACAAATGGATGGATTAAAAAATGTGTGGTATATATACACAAAGGAGTACTGTTTTGCCATAAAACAGAATGAAATCCTGTCATTTGCAACAACGTGGATGAACACAGATGGTATTATATTAAGTGAAATAAGCCAAGGACAGAAAACAACCACCACATGATCCTACTCATATGTGAAATCTAAAAAAGTTGATGTCACATAAGGAGAAAGTAGAATAGTGGTTACCAGAGGCTGGAAGGGACAGGGGAGAGGAAGGGGAGAGGTTGGTCAATGGGTACAAAGTTGCAGTAGATAGGAGAAGTAAATAATGGTATTCTATTGCACAGTAGGTGGCTTATACTTATTGTATATATCAAAACAGCTGGAAGAGGAGATTTTGAATGTTCTCAACACAAGAAATGGTAAATGTTTGAGGTGGTGGATAACCCTTGTTTCATCATTACACAGTGTGTACATGTATGGAAACATCGTACTGCACCCCATAAATATGCGCAATTATTATGTGTCAATGAAAAACAAAATAAAACTTTAAAAAATACAAAAACAAATGATTTGCAATCATGCAAAATTTCTAGCAAGTTTCCAGATAACTCTTAAAAATAAAGTGTTTAGGCTCTAGCAACTTAAAGGAAAAAATCAATTTGATATAGAAGTTAAGTTTAATTTTCTATAGCACTTTATAGTACTGCTCAATAAACATAATGAGAATTATGCCTGAAATCTCTTTTTACCCAAATAAAACCTTCAAATTATCCTTAACCAAATCATATTCTTCATTTACAAAATATATCAACTTCATCCCTTGCTCTCAGCTATCACTGTAACTCTTTCGTTATCCCTCATTCAGATTACAAACTTCTTGATGAATTTTCTTTCTCCCCAAATTTTTCCTTCTGATCCTCTTTTCCTGATTTTTCCTGGTTGGAGTGCTCTTTCTGAAATTCCGATATGTCATCATATTTCTCCATAAACACTTCCATTGCTCTTTAAGGTGCCACCAATAAAACTCAAGTTTCTTAATTGGCTTATGTGTTTCTTCATCTCCCTTCTAACTTCATTCCCACAACTCTCCAATCAACCAATCCACCTGTCCACCAAATATTGCAATTTCCCCATGAACAGAGTTCTCTGGAATCTGTACATTTAGATAACCTACTCCCTTTTCAAGTGCATCATGTACTATCACTTTTGACTGATGAACTTTCATCATCAGGGCTTAAATGAACATAACTTCAGTTACATTAAGTCTTCACAAAACAATACTAATCTACCAGTCTTATAGGATTCTCTTTATGTGCACTTAGTTCTTAATATTTAGTACTTAATATTGAGTACTTTCCAGGAGCCTGTATACCCACAAATGACTGCAAACCACCCCCCCCCAAATTCTCAACATGCAAAGAACTTAATCTATAATAACACAAAATAGCATACTTAGTAATGGAGAGCAGACGATCACAACAGGTACCCTTGAATTTCCCCACTACTAATTGTTCTGGCTAATCATAATTTAAGCCATTCTCAGGTCTCTATGAGATTCCAAAATGATTTCTGAACAAATGATTCACAGGGGACAACTAAAAAATTGGTCCAGGATAACAATACTGCCACTTTCACTCCTACAAAGTGTAGGATAAAACAGTGAATAGCATCATCCCAGAGTGGCAGTGTTCAGGAATTTGAATTTAAAAAGTAATATGTTAAATATCAACAAAAGTTTTACCCACTGCTTCTCAAGTGGGAACAATAAAATAAAAGTAGGCCTAGAGTTTTATGTCAAACTGTATTTGAGTTAAGACTATACAAAAGAAAAGGTAGAAATGAATATTTATTTTACAGAGTTGGAAAACCTATACTTCTTTTCAAAGGTTTGTAACTTAAAACCTGCTTCTACGTTTCAGTCAAAGTTTCCTAAAAGAAATTTTTCTTCCGGCCAGACATTCTACAAGAAATTGTTCAAATGGAAAAAAAAGAAATAGAAAAAATTTTAACAGAAAGTTAAAAGGGTGGCCTAAATGGAACCTAAAATGGAAGCATTCACCCCCTTAATGTGACTCTCCATAGAACGTCAAAAGAAAAGACAGCATGACAGGGCTTCACTGAATGCAGGAATGAGGGTGTCTGCAGTCATTAGCTGGGGTGGTTAATTTCTGAATATATTTTATCCAATACTGAAGTAGTTGTCTGTGGTACTCAGATTATTTACACACAAAGATAGTCATTGGTTCGAAATTTAGTATGCCTCTCCATGGTTCT
Source organism: Galeopterus variegatus (assembly GCF_000696425.1). NCBI lineage: Eukaryota > Metazoa > Chordata > Mammalia > Dermoptera > Cynocephalidae > Galeopterus > Galeopterus variegatus. The sequence continues at coordinate 60,103 of NW_007732468.1, read as the reverse complement.
TGTTCTCAGCTTTGGTGAGAGGAAAATTATGTTGAACTGCCATTTTTCATCTTGAAGAAGACATGCTCATAAGAACACAAAATATTAGAGACACATTCTTGTAGTCTCACAAAATGAAACTGATAGTGTGACATTTCCCATCTTTTTTCAATCTTTGTCATGAAATGAGAGCTCCAAATGTGAATATTGGTTATCTAAATGCCAAAGATAGTCTATTACATTTATAAAAATGGATATTGATGGGTACCCACTTGTGTGAACAGTGTAGCTCTTTGCTTAATAGGAAGTGACACTTTGGATATTATTTTAACCTTAATTAAAATTTGTCCTCAATCTTGTTCAAAGCCTGAGAAATAAAATTCTATTGAGAATCCACCTTATTTAATCTACTTGTTTTATTTTTTAACTTGGTTTCAACTCTATTCATAGCCCAGTACTTTTGTATGGGAATGTAAAATACAAAATTTAATAATCTAATATAGTCTGCATTAAGAATAATATTTATTAACATTTGATTCACATCCAAATGTCTAATGAAGAGTATGTCTAAGCCATTACTGCTATATCCCTGCTGTCGTCTACATTCCTCCTAACCAAAAAAAAAAGCCTGATGGGAAAAAAGCCAAGGTGAAATCCCAGGGCCAAGGAAAAGACCTTTCACTGACCAAGAGCTGAAAGAAAGAGATAGAGGCTCAGTGATAAATACCTTGGGATAAAGGAAAGCCAGATCCCTCTTTTTTTTTTTTTTTTTAATTTTCCTTTTTGTCTCTTTTTTACTGACCGGTAACAGGATTGCAACCCTCGGTGTCGCGCCCGTAATTTTCCTTTTTGTCTCTTTTTTACTGACCGGTAACAGGATTGCAACCCTCGGTGTCGCACCCGCACCGGGGACTGGCAACGGGATCACAACCTCGGTGTTGCGCCCGCACCGCGCTCAGCCAGTGAGTGGGAACCGGTCTCCACATGGGATCCGAACCCTCGGCGGGAGCCAACAAAATGGAGTAAGAAATGATACTACCTGAAAAGCCTCATGGACTTTCTTATTAAAACAATTATTTGAAAAAGAAACAGCCATCCCTAAGTGTTTTAAGAAAGAAAAGAGAAGTTGAGATATGTACAAGAATAATTCCAGTGCTCAAGCAAGCCATAGAAAACACCTTTCCTAGGGTAGTCCTTGTGAACGTGAGCTTGACACATTGATTGCAGAGCTTGAATTTCATGTGAACTACTTACTAGCTGTGTGATTTAAGGCACTTTTTAAAAAATATCTCTTTCCCTCAGTTTTCTTACTTCTAAAATGGGAATGCACTCACAGTGTTGATGTAAAAATTAAATAAGTTAATATATGTAAGTGCTACAGCACTGTGATTATGGATGATATTTCCTAGAACTTTGCTAGGACAAGGTAAAAGCGTAAGAGTCGTTATGGTCTTGTGGGAGGACAAGAGAGATTGGAATCTGGGCATTCCCCAAATATAGATCTAGTTTTCTCTGCTTGTCTACACTGTCCTACTGCATGGCATTGCAGGGAAGGTGGTGGGAGTGCAGTCGTAGGAGGTGCTAAAAGCAGTCGGAAATTTCTCATGGTCATGTGTTATTTATATCCCAAAAACCTTCATGAGGAAAAGGCCCAAATAAAAACAAGACAGATCTCACAATGAAGATTTTAAAAACCAAATGTGAATTGAAACTAACTAAAGCTAAATACAGTTCAAGCCCAGCTTCATACCTAAAGGGATAAAAGGGACTAAATCTCTCTCATCTTTTTAGCAGTGGAATGGGCATGCTTCCTTTAAGGAAAAATTATACTAACTCTAGTCTCTATTATTTTGGTTTAAATTCAATGCTCAGAACACAACAGATACAATTATGAGGGATGTAAAAAAACTCTGGAACTATGACACATAGGTAAAGGTCAAAATATACACTAGACACAGACCCACAGAGATTCTAATATTAAATTTTTTTTAAAGTATTAAAAATGGGTATTATAGGGCCGGCCCAGTGGCGCACTGCTACAGTGCGCCGCTTGGGAAGTGCAGCGGTGCTCCCGCCGAGGGTTCGGATCCCACATACAGACCGGCCTCTCACTGGCTGAGCGGGGTGCGGGAGCAACACCGAGGGTTGCGATCCCGTTGCCGGTCCCGGTCCAGTACGGGCGTGACACTGAGGGTTGCGATCCGTTGCCGGTCACGAAAAAAGACAAAAAGGAAAAAAAAATGGGTATTATAAATTTTGTAAATAAATTTTAGGAAAAATGGGCAAAAATGAATGAAATGATGGAGAATTTCAGTAGAGAAAAAAGAAACAAAGAAAAATAAATATGTGGAAATAAGTATTTCATATGTATATATGAGACATATGTATGAAATATATCATATATAAAAATATGAGGAAACTACAAAATTCTGATGAAAGAAACCAAAGAAGATCTTAATAAATGGAGAGATATTCTATTATCATTAATCCGAAGGTTCAATATTGCCAAGATATCAGTTCTTACCAAATTGACCTATATTCAATGCAATCCCAATCAAAATGATCGCAAGTTATTTTGTGGATATTGACAACTGATTCTAATGCTTATGTGGAATGGTAAAAGGCCCAGAATAGCCAACACAATATTAAGGGAGGAGAATAAAGTTGGAGGACATACACTTCAAGCTAAAGTAACCAAGACAGAGTGATATTGATGAAAAAACAGATAAATAAATCAAAATAGAGAGCCCGCAAATGGACCCACATAATATAGCAAATTAACCTTTGAAAAAGGAGCAAAGACAACTCAGCAGAGAAAGGATAATATTTTCAATAAATGATGCTGGAAGAATCTAGACACAAAACTCAAACTTTTCACAAAAATTAACTAAAAATTGATAATAGACCTAAATAAAATATGCAAAACTATAAAACTTCTAGAGGATAACATAGAAAATAATCTAGGCGACCTTGGGTTTGGTGATAACTTCTTAGGTACAACACCAAAAGCACAATCTATGACAGAAAAAATTGATAAGTTGGACATCATTAAAATTAAAAATTTCTGGGGCCGGCCCGGTGGCGCACTGGATAGTGCGCCGCTTGGGAAGCACGGCGGCGCTCCCGTCCGAGGGTTCCGATCCCACATACAGACCGGCTCCCGCTCACTGGCTGAGCGAGGCGTGGGAGCAACGCCAAGGCTTGCAATCCCGTTGCCGGTCCCCGGTCCGGTACGGGGGGCAACACTGAGGGTTGCAATCCGTTGCCGGACACGGAAAAAAGACAAAAGACAAAAAAAAAAAAAAAAAAAAAAAAAAAAAAAAAA
>NW_007732468.1:49595-55841 GCF_000696425.1 Galeopterus variegatus | reverse complement strand
GCGATCCGTTGCCGGACACGGAAAAAAGACAAAAGACAAAAAAAAAAAAAAAAAAAAATTAAAAATTTCTGCACTGTAAAGGACATTGTTAAGAAAACAAAAAGACAAGCCAAAGACTGGGAGAAAATACTTGCAAAACACATATCTGATAAAAGACTGATATAAAAACATACATAGAACTCTTACAACTCAACAATATGAAAACAAACAACCCAATTGAAAGATGGGCAAAAGACCTAAACAGACACCTCCCCAAAAAAGATGCACAAATGGCAAATAAGCTTATAGAAAGATGCACAACATCATGTTATTCTGGTATTATAAACTAAAACAACAATGAGATACCACTGCACACCTATTAGAGTGACCAAAATCCAAAACACTGACAATATCCAACACTGGTGAGTATGTGGAGCAGCAGAAAATTTCACTTATGGATGGTGGGAACACAAAATGGTACAGCTACTTTGAAAGACGGTTTGGCATAGCTGAAACTGAACGTATCTTTACCATGTGATCCAGCAATTCTGCTCCTTGGTAGTTACCCAAATGAGTTAAAAACCTACATCCACACAAAAATGTGCACATAGATGTTTATAGCAGCTTTATTCATAATTGCTGAATGTTGGAAGCAAAAAAAGATGTTCTTCAATACAATGAGTGAATGGATAAACAAACCATGGTACAATCATACAGTGGAATTTCATTCAGCAATAAATGAAATTATCTATCCACAAAAATATATGGAGGAACCTTAAATGAATATTGCAAAGTAAAGGAAGTCAATCTGAAATGCTACATATTATATGTAATTGTGGATGCATGTCATTTTACATTCATCAGATCCATAGAATGTAATATACTAAGAGTGAACCCTAATGTAAACTACCAGACTTAAGTTAAATAATGCACTGATACTGAATCACTAATTGAAACAAACATACATACAAATGGAAAATGTTATTAATAGGGAGACTGGAAAGGGGATTGATGGGATATATAGAAAGTCAACATACTTACTGTACATTTTTTCTGTAAATATAAAACTTATCTCCAAAATAAACTCTATTAATTAAAAAATAATAATCAGTTATAGAAATTCTAGAACTGAAAAATAGAGTATCTGATATTAAGAATTTGTTGGATATGCTGAAGCAAAAAATAAATAAATAAGATTGATAAACTCAAAATTTGATATTAACTATTCAAACTGAAGACAACTTGAGAAATTAATGAAGAAGAGAATAACATAACAGAATTATTTCAAATGGTCTAATATATGATTATTTGGATTGCTGAAAGTTTGGAGAAAGAATGAAGCAGAAGAAATATTTAAGGAAGGAATGGTTGAGTTTTTCCAAAATTAGTGAAGGACATTAACTCACATATAAAAGAAGCTTAGTGAACCCAACTACAACAAATTAGAAGAAAATACAACCTAGAACATCATAATCAAACTACTAAAAACCAAAAATAAAATGAAATTCTGAAATGTAACCAGATTTAAAAATAAAGTGTAGGGCCGGCCTGGTGGTGCACTGGAGAGTGCGCCACTTGGGAGCACGGCAGCGTTCCCGCCGAGGGTTCGGATCCCATGTGGAGACCAGTTCCCGCTCACTAGCTGAGCATGGTGCGGGCGCAACACCAAGGGTTGCAATCCCATTGCCGGTCCCCGGTACGGGCACAACACCAAGGGTTGCAATCCCGTTACTGGTCAGTAAAAAAGACAAAAAGGAAAAAAAAAAAATAAATAAATAAATAAATAAAGTGTAAATACAGTGGTATAGCAACAAGAATAACAGCTGCTTTCCCATCAGAAACCATAGAAACCAGTCCAAAAAAATAGCATTTTTAAAATGTTCAGAGTAAAAGCACTACCAACCTAGAGTTCCTTAATGAGTAAAAATATTTTTTTTAAAAAAAGGTTAACAATATCAAGAATAAAAAGGGAAATCTCTTCAGTTCCTAAGGAAAATTAAAAGGATAATATGAAAATATTTGAAAATTTTTATGCCAGAAATTTTTACAAGTTAGTTGAAATGGATAAATTTCTTGAAAGACACAAATTACTAAAACTAACCCCTCAAAATAAAGAATCTGAGTTACCCTGTATCTATTAAGTAAATTAGGTTGGTAGTTAACATTTTCCAAAGAAACATAAGCAGAGATGACTTCACAGGTGGATTGAATAAAACATTTACAGAAAAAAATACCAGTCCCCCACAAACACTTAGAAATTAACGGAAGAAGAAACACTTAACTTGCAAGACCCACATTACTCTGACCAGATTCAGAAACATACATTAGAGAATAAAACTATAGGCCAACATCCCTTTCAAGCATAGATATAAAAATCCTTGACAAATACAAGCAAATCAATTTTAGCATTACGTAAATAGAAAATTGTAAGCAGGGGCTGGCCCCGTGGCTCACTCGGGAGAGTGCAGCACTGGTAGCGCCAAGGCCGCAGGTTTGGATCCTATATAGGGATGGCAGGTGCGCTCACTGGCTGAGCATGGTGCAGACCACACCTTGCCGATGGTTGTGATCCCCTTATTGGTCCAAAAAAAAAAAAAAATTGTAAGCAGGTCATGTCAAGTTTACCTCAGGAATGCAAGATTGGTTTAACATTTAAAAATCAATCAATGCAATTCACTACAAATACAGAATGTAGGAAAATAATGTGTGATCATCTCAATAAACAAAGACAAACCAGAGCAAAATTAAAAATCCATTCATGGCAAAAATTCTAAGTTAGTTAGGTATTAAAGGGAAATTTCTCCAGATGACAAAATTCATCCATGAAAACCTTGAAAGAAAGATCATACTTAGTGGTAGAAGATATCACAGATTGTTGAGAGAATAAAAAGAGTAATACCTACAAAATACAACAATAACAATTCCTGGTGCAAAGTAAACTCCGGAAGTATTAGCTATTATTAGCAAACCATGGAAATACTAAATGTATATTATTAGGGACAAAATTACATTATTGATAAACTAAGTACATTCCAGTGTTTTCATATAGAGGAAATAGAAACCAACTGAAGGAAATAAACTAAATCTATGAAATACTACATGGACAGGTAAATTCCCAATTAGTTCAAAAATAATCATGGATAGTTGTGTTCAGGAACTAGCTTATGACCAGCTTGCAAGAGTTGATCTTGTACATCTTTTCCCATCTCCTATTTTAGTGACTTTCATGTTGGTAGCTAAAAATTAGCCATGAGGAAGTTTCTAGAGCTTGGAAATCAGCACAGTAACAAGATTTTTCTGCCCATAGAGAGCTGGTTGTTAAAAATCAACTAGCACAGCATTGATTATACAGTCTTGTCGCAGAAGACGAAAACTCCAAATTGAAGACTCAGTGGAGAAAACAACAACATTCCCAAGGCTTAAGTAAGAAAGGCTCAAAGTAAATTTTACTTAGGTCCGTGATGTAACTCCCAATTTGTATTACATAGTAAGAACACGTATTTGCCTTAATATTTTGTTAATTTTAAAAACTATTTATATTTAAATATTTTATATTAAAATATTTGTTTTATATTTTAAAATTTACTATGTATTAAAACTCTTTGCTAATGTCTAACGAATTCTATGAGGCATATTCATTATGAAGCATACGAACAGACAAGCTGAGCAACTCTTACTAACATATATCTATTAAGCAGTAATAAATGTAGAACTCCAGAGTTTGGCTCATTTCATTTGTGTTAAATCTTCATATTTCTATATCCTCTCTTGGCACACAATGAAGAACAAGGGATAAAAGCTAAAATGAAAAGAAGATTAAGCTGTAGACAGTCTCTTTCTTCTTCCTTGTGTTCTGCATATATGAAAAGGAAAGATTAAAAATTAGTTCATTCACTACTCTTTGTATTTCTCATTCAGTAGAAGAGAAATAGACGCAATACAAATAAACTTCCTTTGGTGTCTTAGCTGCTTCCTGTAGTTTTATATCTCATACCTCCATTTACAATTATTTCAAGTGTTTCTTTACCTCTTTTTTATTTTAATTTTTTATTATTACCATATTCATTATTACAATTAGTAATTTTTCTTTATGCCCTTGCACTTGTCATCTTTGGAATATTTTTAGCCAGATTTATTAACCAAAAAGCAAACAAAAAGAGGTGGTAACAAATGACTCACTAGACAAGCTGGATTTAGCTTCAGACATGAGAAAACAACACAGCTCAATAACACTATCCCTGGAGTAGCTCCTGCTAAGCAAGAGATCCTCTCCATCACTTAAGCCCTCCAGAGGTTTTTTCCTCCAAACATCAGTTTTATTGATAAGGAGGCCAAGAAAACTACAGTCCCAAAAAAGCAAATAAATTTATGGGAGCAATTTACCTGCATTCATGATTTATTTTCATGCTTAGCAAGATAGCATAGTTTACCAAGCCACAGAAAGCCAGGCTTCTATCATGGAACTGCCACCTGCTAGATGCAAGTCCCTTAACATCTCTGAGTATGTTTCCTTTCCTATAAAATGGAATGACAATTCCTACCTCAGAAGTTATTTAAGTATTAAATTAAATGCCTATTAAGCACTTGACATACAGAAAATGCTCAATGAACCATGGTGTGTATCATTATAAGTGTAGTTGTAATAACTGCTATTGTAACAACAAAAGTAGTTTGTCATTGTTAAAATTCACACATGTTTGGTAATGGCTAGGCTTTAGTCAAGCATAAATTACATATTATCGTTAGAATCGGGAGGGGGTTAATGGGTAACTTGTGTTTATTGTAGTCATTTTAAAGTTTTGGTGGCATAAGAATCACTTGGGAAACTTGGTAAAAATGAAGGTTCCCATGTTCCAACCCCAGAGCTTTTGATTCATTAGGTCTGAGACGGAGCCCAAGGATCTTCATAGAATCACAAGAAGCAATCTTGTGATTCTCATGTAGGACATTTCACAAATATGTCTGGGGAAATTCTGATTTGTTTTTTACAGTAGGCTATGCATTCTACATTTATGATCCCATTTAACCTTCACAATAAACTTGGGGAACATAAATTGAAAAACTCAAGCTGAAATGTTTTAGATCTATTTAAATACGTTCATAAAAGAGTGTGTGTTTCAAACCACTGCATAATGTTCTCACAGCAGGTGGGTACAGAGCATTACAAAGCCTGCCAAGCCCGTCACACATCAACTTGTGCTTGCTCTAATCTGGGCCTTCTTGGGTCATATTATCCCACAGGTTCTCAGGGCTGCTTCATGGGCATACAACCTATGCAGTCCCACAGATCTCTGCTCTAAGCAAGGACATGTTTCATGTTCTGCAGACACCATCTTGAAATTCTCAATATTTTTTAAACAAGGGCTCCTACATTTTTATTTAGTTCTGTACCCTGCAAATTGCGTAGCTGATCCTGTTAAGGCAGATTAGTCATATCAAAAAATTAAATCACTCTCATGTTTCAAATAAAGCAACATAGTCTCAGATATGAGCTCATTTGCCCAAAATCACCTTGGTAAAAAAAACAGCCAAAATTAGAATTCAGACTGGTGATTGGCTAAAGCTCCATCCACACTCCATGAGGTCTTTACTCTGCAAGGAACTGCAGAAGTTATCTGAGACTTCATCCAGGCAGCAGTGGAGTTAAACAGCCTCAAATAAGTGAGTAAGGAAGACAATTAGTTAAGTCATAGTAGCTTATCCCGGAGAAGCACGACTAGTGACCCAGGCCCTCCTTCCTGACTTAACCATACTCAAATCCTTTCTGCTGCAGCTTTATTTTCTATTTATTTATTTATTTTTCTTTTTATTATATTTATTTTGTCAATATACAATGTAGTTGATTATTATGTCCCATCACCGAAAACTCCCTCCCTCTTCCCTCTCCCCGCTCCCACCCAAGTGTGTCCCCTCCATTTGCTTGTTGTAAGAACTTCAAAAAAAAATAAATAAATAAAAATAAATAAAAATAATTGTGGTTGTTATATCTTCCTCTCCTACCCCCCCCCGTTTTTTTTTGTTGTTGTTGTTGTTGTTGTTGTTTGTTTGTTTGTGTCCCATCACCGAAAACTCCCTCCCTCTTCCCTCTCCCCGCTCCCACCCAAGTGTGTCCCCTCAATTTGCTTGTTGTAAGAACTTCAAAAAAAAATAAATAAATAAAAATAAATAAAAATAATTGTGGTTGTTATATCTTCCTCTCCTACCCCCCCGTTTTTGTTGTTGTTGTTCTTGTTGTTGTTGTTGTTTGTTTGTTTGTTTGTGTGTGTG
>NW_007732468.1:44493-47120 GCF_000696425.1 Galeopterus variegatus | reverse complement strand
GATGATTTCTTTCCTTCTGCTAACTTTAGGTTTGGATTGTTCTTGTTTTTCTAGTTCTTTAAGGCGCATTATTAGATTGCCATCTTTCTCTGCTGCAGCTTTAAATCCATTTCCCCAGGCTGCTGCCTTAGGAGAGATAAAGTTATCAGACCATATTCCTTCATTTGCACCCCATTTTGTAACTTAAAATATTCATTATTTTTGTCCTTCTTACATTTTGATTAAAGCAGAAAAAATGTACTGTTCACTTAGATGTGCTCCATTTTCTTCCTTTGTTTTACATTTGACCTGCAAAGCAAGCCAAGATAAACCCTTTCTTTCTCCCCCTTTTTTTCTCTTCAATGGCATTTCCCAAGGGCATTTTTAAAGTACCCATGAAAAAGTAAGACAGTGGGAATATGAAAGAAGGGGAAATAAATGCTAAGTGAATAAGAACTGTTTTACCTTTTATCATGATCTGTATCTGAACCAAAAGTATTTTGCTTTGTTTCATCTATGAATAGAACAAAGCAAACTCAAAAACACCTATAATTTTAAGCCCTGAATATCTGTCACTACAGACCAGAAGTGCAGTACAGACCTTACAGACAAAATCAGAGGCTGACTTATACAAGACAGGGTGGTGGGAAGTGCACAACAAGAAATTTGCTGGCAAGTAAAACAGATTTGGTGCCCAAAGCAAGCACTTAAGAATTGTGTCACCTTGGGAAATTTTTTGAGTTTCTCTCAGCCTCAGTTTTTATATTCTTGAAATGACAGTTTTATTAAGTACATCACAGGGTGGATTCTAATTTTAAATAAAAATAAATTGGAAGCAGACAGTACAGTGTTAATTCCTCTTTCTGTGAAATGTTCTATTAGATATTCCACTGATTCTGGACTTGCGGCCTTTATGACAACTGGAATGATGGAAAATTAAGAGACCAAGCAGAACTGAGAACAGACCAAGAGAGCAGGTTGATGGGAAAACCAGTGCAAGCAGGGAATTCAGGCTAGTCAGTAAGTGACGATGAGACCAGAAGCAAGTAGGAAAATCAGGAAGAGCAAAGCCAGGAAGATTCTAACAGCACAAATATCTCACCTGTAAAGAGATCAAAATCCTGAAATAGGACAGGCCAGAAGAGCAAGCCTCAGTCCCCTTTCCTGGTACTTCAGGGATTTCTGCCAGTCTTTTGCAGTTTTATATGAGCATTGTTTAATTAACAAGAAGAATGCACATAGGAGAAATGCAGACAACCTAAAAGAGAGCAAGAATGGCTGTGACCTTTGATGCCTTTCTTCTTGGAGATGTTCTCCAAGACTGCGCTTCTTAAACCATAGTGTGCATCAGCATTCCATGGGAGGGCTCATTAAAACTGACTGAGGGGGCCCACCTCAAGTCTGAATCAGAGTTTCTGATTGGGTAAGTATGGGGTAGGGCTCAAGTATGAACATTTCTAATAAATTCCCAAGTACTGCTAATGCTGCTAGTTCAAGGACCACACTTTGAGAACCACTGTTTGAAGAAATTAGTTTCACTGCAATCGTAAGCAATTGTAAATGCTCCAAGATTAGCATATTCATGATGTCTTATTTGCAAGTTTCCTGGTTTCACTGTCCAGCTCCAGGTGTCATCAAACTACCATCAGAATTTACTGGACAGAGCTGGTCTCTAAAAATGCAGTCTTAAATTTGGTTATCAGTCTTCTGAATGTGAGATCTTTCATTTTAAGTCTTTGATGTTTGATTTTTTTCCCCATTTCAAGGACCTATTTTGTTTTTCTTTCAGCAATAGTCGCTTAGAGATAAAGGGGTAAAATCTTTACATGGGAGTATAACCTTTTAAAAACCATTACAGAACACAGCTGAGACTCTGAAAGGTGCATTAGGAAGACAGCTGTGGAGGAGGCATTTGGAGGAAATCTCCAAGCCTGCAATTTGAAGACCTTTTAGCCACCTCCTGTGTCCCAAAAGCCTCAAGTATTCATTTGTACAAAGTGATTTTTCCAGGTTTTTCCTTTGGTTGCTTAGGACTTCGACATACCAGAACATGAATCCCAGGGTGTGTGTATGTGTGTTTTTATTTCTAACTCCATGGAGCTGTACTCAGAGTTTGCTTCAGGTAATCTGCTGCTGATACATGTGAGTATGGTCAGCAAACCCTGACCACCTTCCAAAAAAAAAAAATATATATATATATATAGCATTTATGTGACATTGAGGATAAAGTCAAAGGGTGAAGCCTGAAACAAGAAAGTGATATCCTGGGTCCTGGCTGATATTTGTGTCTTAACCCAGTGGGTAAAGAGGGCAGTTTTATGTGGGCATAACTTGCTTAAAGTTTGAGGCTATGAAGGCATTAGGCTATGCCAAAATAGCTAACTAGAAGGAAAAAAAACCAATCATGAACCCATTTTTGTGGTTCTATTGAAAGCAAATTAAGGCTCAGCAACAAGTCAGGGAAAGACATTTTTTGTCTAGCATCAATACCTTACATCTTGCTTCTCCTCTGATTCCTCAAAAGATTCCTCCTTTAGCAAAAGGGCAGAGAAACAAGATACCAGCAACTATCCACAAATCTTAAAAGAGCAATGGCTTCCAGAGTGTTATTTTCTTTTTTTTTTTTTTTTTTTTTTTTTTTTTTTTTT
>NW_007732468.1:1862-44223 GCF_000696425.1 Galeopterus variegatus | reverse complement strand
AGGGTTTTTTTTTTTTTTTTTTTTTTTTTTTTTTTTTTTTTTTTACCTGTAAGGCGATCACAACCTCAGCACAGTGTTGTCTGCACCACACTCGGCCAGTGAGCACACCGGTCACCCCTATATAGGATCCGAACCCGCGGCCTCGGCGCTACCAGCACCGCACTCTCCCAAGTGAGCCACGGGGCCGGCCCCAGACTGTTAGTTTCTAACCAGCTGTTCCAAACCATCAGGTTGCTCTCTCCATATTTTGCAAACATAACAGATAAATATGATATTCACATTATGTAACAGGAAGCATGGCATGGACAAGAACTAATCAAAATAGATGTTGGCCATACACAACTAATGTGGGTATCCTGGTGCATATTAGTTGAATATCCACTCTGATTAGAAGGCATCCTTTTCTTCATTATCTATCACTAATACCTTTTATATATTGTGCAATACTGATTTTAGAATCAAGATATTGAGCGTAACACATCTGCTTCCTCATGCTCTGTACCTTAAAGCATGCTAAATTGGAGCATGAATGCTTAAGACTCTCTAAGAGATGGAACTTTGATGAGACAACTGATTGAGGAAACAACAGTACAGAAGATGCTGAGAAGAAAAATGCTGTGAAAGATGATAGTAAAAGGAGATAGTAGACCAATTGGTACTTCCAGTCTGTTGATAACAGAGACCAGGAATAGGTGTGAGTAACTTGTGAGTAGCTCAGGAGGTAGCCCACAACTCTTTGTTCCATACTGGTTTCAATCAACCATGGCAGTTAGCGTGAATGCTGAGGCCAGTGAGGCACGGCAATGCTCTGTGTAGATAACAAAGAAGGAAAAGAGAACACTTACGCCCAGAAGTGAGCTGCTTGTGTGTATCCATGAGACACTTGTCCTATCCTTCTTGCAAAATGACTTAAGGTAGATAAAACTGCATACACAGGCAGACAGGAGAATCTCAAAAGCAAAGCTGAGCATATAACTCATTCAATGGAAAAAAGAAAATAAGCTCAACATGCAGAATATATGGCAGAGAAAAGAGTTAAAGTAATAGAAAGTAAAATTCATAAATGTAAAGGTATAAGAAAGGAGAGTGGCTCCTTAAAATAACAAGTTGCTTCCTTGTTTTTTTCTCTCAGACAACAACAGAGAGAACTACCATATGATCCAGCAATCCCACTTCTAGTATATACTCAAAGGAATGGAAATCATTACATTGAACTGATACCTGCCCTCCCATGTTTATCGCAGCTCTATTTGCAATAGCCAAGATCTGAAACCAACCTAAATGTACATTGATGGATGACTGGATAAGGAAAATGTGGGGTATATACACAATGGACTACTACGCAGACATGAAAAAAAATGAAATTTGGCTATTCACAGCAACACAGATGAGCTTGGAGAAAACTATGTTAAGTGAAATAAGCCAGGCACAGAAAGAGAAATACCACATGTCCTCATGCATAAGTGGGAAAGAAAGAAAGAAAGAAAGAAAGGAAGGAAGGAAGGAAGGAAGGAAGGAAGGAAGGAAGGAAGGAAGGAAGGAAGGAAGGAAGGAAGGAAGGAAGGAAGGAAGGAAGGAAGGAAGGAAGGAAGGAAGGAAGGAAGGAAGGAAGGAAGGAAGGAAGGAAGGAAGGAAGGAAGGAAGGAAGGAAGGAAGGAAGGAAGGAAGGAAGGAAGGAAGGAAGGAAGGAAGGAAGGAAGGAAGGAAGGAAGGAAGGAAGGAAGGAAGGAAGGAAGGAAGGAAGGAAGGAAGGAAGGAAGGAAGGAAGGAAGGAAGGAAGGAAGGAAGGAAGGAAGGAAGGAAGGAAGGAAGGAAGGAAGGAAGGAAGGAAGGAAGGAAGGAAGGAAGGAAGGAAGGAAGGAAGGAAGGAAGGAAGGAAGGAAGGAAGGAAGGAAGGAAGGAAGGAAGGAAGGAAGGAAGGAAGGAAGGAAGGAAGGAAGGAAGGAAGGAAGGAAGGAAGGAAGGAAGGAAGGAAGGAAGGAAGGAAGGAAGGAAGGAAGGAAGGAAGGAAGGAAGGAAGGAAGGAAGGAAGGAAGGAAGGAAGGAAGGAAGGAAGGAAGGAAGGAAGGAAGGAAGGAAGGAAGGAAGGAAGGAAGGAAGGAAGGAGAAAGAGAGAGGGGGGAGGGAGGGAAGAAGGGAGGGAGGGAGGAAGGGAGAAAGGAAGGAAGGAGGAGAATAATAATAATATGGTGAACTTTCAGAAGGAGAGAACAGACCTATAGTTACTACAGGTGGGAAAGGGGAAGGGGGAGGGGGCCTATGGAATAATTGGGTAAGGGACACAAAAAATAATTATGATTTGTAACCATGAATATGCTAATAATATTTATTCGATCATCACATACTGTACACAAATACTGATAGTCAACTCTGTACCCCATAATTATGTATAATCAATTATGTTTCAATTCAAAAACTAAACTAAACAATGACAACAAACTTCTGTGAAAAAAAATATACAACTTGGGAATAAAAACCAGATCATCAGAAAAAATCTGGAAAGACAAAGTTAAGAAATAATCCCAGAATGCATTACCAAATAATAGAAATTGACAAAAGAAAATTTGACTTATGGAGAATAGATCTTGAAATATAAATATTTGTTAAACAGGAGTGCAAAAAAAAAAATAGACAATATAGAAAATTTTCCAAAGTTGAGGAGAAACAAGTACTGATGATAAGAGGACCCTCAAAATGCCACAAGCAGTGAAGGATAGTGATCTTTGAGAAAAGGGAATACGTGAAGATATCTCTATAATTACCCTATCTTTACACCTAAGGGCACACACCTGCTGAAATACGGGAAGTGAAGTCCATCGCTAAAGAACTGAGGGTCCTAGGAATGTAACCATATTAATATGGTCTTTTTTACATTATTAACTGAAGGAAAATGGGTGCCCTTTAAAGATTTTTTTAAGATTATGAAACAAAAAGAAGTCACAAGGAACCAAATCAGGACTGTGAGGTGGATGCCTATTGATTTCCCATCAAAACTCTTGCAAAATTGCCCTTGTTTGATGAGAGGAATGAGCAGGAGGATTTTCATGGTTAAGACTCCCTGGTAAAAATTTGCTGGGCATTTTTCTGCTAAAGCTTTGGCTTTCTTCAAACACTCTCATAATAGGCAGATAATATTGTCCTGTGGCCCTCCAGAAAGACAACAAGCAAAACGCCTTGAGCATCCCAAAAAACTGTTGTCATGACCTTTGCTCTTGATTGGTTACTTTTGATTCAATTAGACTGCCACCACTTGGTAGTCATGGCTTTGATTGTGCTCTGTCCTCAGGACTGTACTGGTAAAGCCATGTCTCATCTCCTCCTACAATTCTTCCAAGAAATGTTTTAGGATCTTGATCCCATTTGTTTAAAATTTCCATTGAAAGCTCCGCTCTTGTCTGCAGCTGATCTGGGTGCAACAGTTTTGGCTTTCATCAAGTGGAAAGTTTGTTCAACTATAATTTTTCAGTCAAAATTGTGTAAGCTGAACCAATTGATATGTCTACAGTGTTGGTTGTTGGTGTTGCTGTTAATCTTCTGTGCTCTTCATTTAGGGCATGAACAAGATTAATTTCTCCCCCCCCAAAATTGATGTGGATGTTCTGCCACTGTGGGCTTCACTTCAACATTGTCTCATCCATTCTTAAAACTAGTTATCCATTTGTAAACTGCTTATTTCTTTGGCTCACTGTCCCCATAAACTTTTCAAATGCATCAATTATTTCAGCATTTTTCCACCCAAGTTTCACCATCAATTTGATGTTTGTTCTTCTTTCAATTTTAGCAGAATTCATATTGCTCTGATAGGAGCTCTTTTCAAACTGACTTCTTATCCTTCTTAGTTCCTCAAACAAGATCCTGTTCATGCATGTTATAACAAGTTAGTGCAAGTTTATTTTGATAAAGAAAATTTTTGAAATCCATGCATAATTTTTTTATAATATACATTTTCCATTAACATTTTCAAAACATCTCATAAGACAGAAATGGAGGAAGAAAAAACCAAAAACAGAAGGACAACTTAAAAAAAAGCAAGATGGTAGAAATAATGTAATCATACCAATAAATACTATATATATTAAATGTAAATTGACAAACTACTCTAATTATAAAAGAGAGATTGTCAGAGATATTAGAAAAGCAAGACTCAACTATAGATTGCCTATTAGGTACATTTTCCAAATTCTTAGAATTATAAAGGTAAAATTGTATAAAAGATATACCATACAAATAGAAAGCACAAAAATTGTGCCATGGTTATATTAATAGAAGACAATGCAGATGTCAAAATAAGAGCATTACAAGCAATTGGAAGGGTAATTCTATAATGATAAATGACTCAATTTATTAGGAAAATATAGTAATTCTAAATGTGTATGCACTGAATATGAGAGTTTCTAAATAGAAGAAGAAAATAACCAGCAGAATTAAATGGAGGAGACAAGTTCACTATCTAAACAGAAAATTTTAACATGCTTATCTCAGAAATTAATAGAAAAGACAAAAACTAGATAAGGATATAGATGATTTTGATGACAATAGCAATCAGGTTTATTAATGTAAACTTTAAGAATATTGCATGTAACATAACAGAAAATATATAAAAATAAATATAAAAATGATTGAAATCTTACACGGTGTATTCTCTAATGATAATAAAATTACATGAAATATCAATAACCATTAGAAACAAAAAAATGCACCACATATTTGTACATTATAAAAGACACATAAATAATCCATATATCCAAAAAAATTACAAGTGAAAGAATAACTGAATAATAATCAAAGTGCAACATATTAAAAACATATTGGGTACAGTTAAGCAGTACATTGAGAACAATTTTGCATTAAAAGAGCATGTTATTAAGGAAGAAAAATTTAAAACAAATGATCTAAGTTTTTAGCTTAGAAAGATAGAAAAGTAGGAGCAAATTAATCCTGAAGTAAATAGATTAAAGAAATGAGAAAGCAGAAATCAATGAAATAGAAAACAAACAATAGAGGAAATTTTAAAAACCAACATTGTCTCTTAGAATAAATTCAGGAAAAAAGAGAATCTCTCAACAAACCTTATCAAAAAATAATAGAGTGAATGCCAATTACCTATATTAAAACTGAAAGAATGGATCCCATAGATCTTAAAGACATTAAAATGATAGTATGGCAACATCATGAACCATAATTATAGCTATTTATTCAACAACTTAACTAAAATGATCAAAACTTCCCATGAAACACTCCTTATAAAAGAGGCACAAAAAGAAGAAAAAATTATGATGGCTCAATATCTGTTAAAGAAATTGTCAAAAAATATTTCTACAACAAAAACTTCAGGATCTGATGGTTTTACTAGAGAATTCAATTATTTCTGTTTAAGGAAAATTAATGCCAGCTGTACACAAGTGCTTTTATAAAGCAAAAGATAAAGAAGCACAGCCTGAATTGCTATATAAAACAAGAAAAATCTTGATATCAAACCTGACAAATGTTACAAGTATGAAGTTACAAACCAATATCTCTTGAAAAAATACAATCAAATTATATTCAACAATTTTTAAAATGCATATTAAATCATGAGTTCACAGGATCTATACCAGGAATGCAAAGTTAAATTAACCTTCAAAAAAATATTAATGCACTTCAGCATATTAACATAATAAAGGAGAGAAAATATATGATAATTAAAACAGATACAGAAAAAAATTATTTTTTTAAATTCAACCATTCAGAATAAAATCTCTCAACAAGCTAAACATAGAAAAGCATTCCCCTTAATCTTATAAAAGGCAAAGATAAGAGACCTATAGCTAATGTATAACTTTATACTGAGAGACTGAATATATACCCCTGAGATTGGGAACAGAACAAGAATATCACCTCTTCCCTTTAACAGTGTACTAGAGGTTCTAGCCAATGAGACAAAACAAGAAAAAGAAATACATTTTTAGAGATTGAAAGTGGAGAAATACAACTGCTATTATTTACTTAAGATATTATTTAGTTATAAAGCCTTAAGAAATCTAAAAATAAAAGCCAGTTTGGAAAAAGTGAAATTAGAAAGCTGACTATGCTATTTCAATATGAAATTCAGTCGTATTTTATATAATATTTAAAAATGAAAAATGACATTATTTATGTGCAAAACATTAAAAATATTTTTCAAAAAAGAGATAAATTTAACAAAATTACTGAATACCTCTATACCAAAAACTATAGAGGATTGTTGCAACAAATGTAGGCCCAAATTAATGTTTATCTTCATGAATTAGAAGACAGAATACTATCAAAATGTCAAATTGATCTGTATATTTACAGCAACCCAAATGTAATCTCACTGGGGTTCTTGATAAGCATTGGCAAGCTGATTCTAAAATTTATATATAAATTTAAAGGACTTGGGACAGCCACAACAAAAAAAAAATGAAAACAAAAACCCTTGAAAAGAATAATGTAGGAAGATTTATTACTTCGTTTTAGAATTTACAATAAAACTACAGTACTCAATTTTTTTAAAATAACACCAAGGCAGTTTAATGGATAAAACAGTCTTTTCAACAAATGGTGGATAGATACAGGATAGCTACAATTAAAATGAACCTCAACTCCTCCTTCACATCATACACAACCCTGAATTTCAGATAGAACACAACCTAAGCACAAAAACTAAAATCATAAAATTTCTAGTTAAAATCTTAGCAGAATAACTTGGCTCCATGAGGTAGGCAAAATTTGTTAGCACACAAAAAGTAATAACTCCAAAAAATATGTTTACTAAATTTCAATAAATTTAAAAATTGTCTTATTAATTGCATCAGGGGAAAAAAACACACACATCACAGACTGAGAGAAAGAATATATCTAACAAAACAACTTTTACCAAAATAGGAGTTTTAAAATGTTTTGTTCTCAAAACCCTTTTATACTTTTAAAAATTATTGAGAACCCCAAAGATCTTTTGTTCATGAGGGTTATATATATCAGTATTTAATAAATTCAAAATTAACACTGAAAATTTTTGAAAATATTTATTTAATGGTTAATTTAAATAACTTTAATACATTTATTAAATTTTTATAAAAATTACATGTTAAGAAATAACTATATTTCTTCAAATCAAAATGAATTTAGTGAGAAGAAGACATAGTTTTAACTTTTTCAAAATTCTCTCATTTATGGCTTAATAAAAGAAAAGTGGTTTCTCACTACTTGCTTCTGCAACCTGTTGTGATGTGTTTTGGTTCAAGTAGGTGGGAAAAAAATTGGCCTCACACATTGTCTTAATCTGTTTGGGTTGCTATGACAAAATTCCATAGACTGAGTGGCTTAAAAACAACATAATTTTATTTCTTACAGTTCTGCAACTGGAAAGTCCAAGATCAAGGGACCAGCACATTTGGTGTCTGGTGAGGCCCCACTTCCTCATAGATGGCTGTCTTCTCACAGTATATTCACATAGTGAATTGGGCAACAAATCTCTCTGGGGTCTCTTCCATAACATCATTAATCTCATTCATGAGGACTCTGTTCTCATGAACTAATCACCTCCAAAGGCCCCCACCTCCTAATACCATCACGTTGGGGGTTAAGATTTTAACATATAAATCTAGACAGACATAACCATTTAGTTCATCACATGCATGTACGTACTTGGAAAAAGGAAGGGAATTTTCACAGCCTTTTCGGGTAAACATGGATGTACTCACCAAATCTTCAAAAGTGGTTGTTTCTTTCAAGGTCCATCCATGTTGTTGCAAATGGGAGTATTTCATTCAATTTTATAGCTGAGTAGTATTCCATTGTGTAGATATACCACATTTTCCGTATCCACTCATCCGATGATGGACATTTGGGCTGATTCCAGCTCTTGGCTATTGTGAAGAGTGCTGGCATAACTTCGTATAGCATACATTATACGAAGTTATACGAACTTGACGATTTACATTCCTTTGGGTATATTCCCCGTAGTGGGATAGCTGGATCGTATGGTAGATCTATCTTCAGCTGTTTGAGGAACCTCCAAACCATTTTCCATAGGGGTTGCACCATTTTGCATTCCCACCAACAATGTATGAGAGTTCCTTTTTCTCTGCAACCACGCCAGCATTTATCTTTCAGCGTCTTTTGGATTTTTGCCATCCTAACTGGGGTGAGATGGTATCTCAGTGTGGTTTTGATTTGCACACAAAAACAAACAGCAACAACAACAACATCAACAACAACAAAAAAAAAAAAAAACGGGGGGGGGAAGGAAGATTTAACAACCTCAACTTTTTTTTTTTTAAGCTCTTACAACGAGAAAATGGAGGGGACACATCTGGGTGGGAGGGGGGAGAGGGAGGAGGGAAGGAGGTTTTGGTGATGGGACACAATAACTAACTACATTGTATATTGACAAAATAAAAATAAATAAATAAATAAATAAAATAAATAAAGTGGTTGTTTCTTAAATGTTATTTACAATGGAGAAACTGAAATCATATCAATGAACTTTTCATACTCTGCTACATCAAAACTTATTTGTCTATCTTGAATGTTAAATGGATATTTTATTAATGCATTTTTTAGAACACAAAACACACTCACACACATATACAGATTATATACCAAGGAAATGCTAAATAAAAAATAGTGAAGCAATATTAACAGGAGAAAAATTGATTTGAGATAAATAGGGTAAAGTATATAAGAAATATTTGTTTTTTTATATTCAGTTTCCTAGCAACATATGATTTCCGTTGACAAAGCTAAAACTGTGCTAGTAATAATAGGGAAGTTCCACATCACTTTCTCAGAAGTTGGCAGGTAAGAAAAAGAAAAAAAAATCAAGTAAAAGTAGAGAATATTTGAGCAATTAACAAGTCTTATTTTATAGTAAATGAGGTAGGAACAATGAGGGGATGAAGGAAGAAAAGACTCTCTGCATCCAATAAACATAGTATGTTAATTCTTACCAATATGTTTATGAAATTAATCTATGTGATATCATATGATATAAAGCTTCAGAAAAATACTTCACAAGTTACAAAGAGCAGTAATCAAAGAGGCCACTCTCTTGACCCTGATGAAAAAATTAATAAACAGACATGAAAAGTAGAGCTGCCAAATACCTATCCACTACAAATTTAAAATACTATCCCTAATAACATAAAATATAGTCAGAAGTAAAGAGAGAAAAACTAATAGGCAAACCACATTACTTTTAATATTAACCATCCTTACAGAAAGAATTGGAAAATGTTCTTGTTTTTCTGTGCTCTTGCAAAATGGGATTTATCTGCTCATGATTTATCTTTATAATGATTCTTTTTAATTTAAAAATTGAACACAAAACACCACATGCATGTCATTTTCAGTGGCAAATAGAAGCTTAAAGGGAAAAAAAGGAAATTTTTGATTCATCATAATGAAAAGTCTATTAAGTAGATTTAGTTTTGGTACGAATTAGTTCAAGGTCGTTAAATGATGTCTTCAATCTTTGTCTCTTTAGCTTTGGATTCTGGTTTATATTGAGTAGCCTTTTTCTTTTAACATTGTCTTTGTGTATGTTGGTAAATGGTAGGTAGCATTTTCAGATCTGCATTCTAGCTGAAAGATAATTTCTTTTTCCTAATAGTTCTAGCAAAAGTTTTCAGTAAGAATCTCACCCCAGATATAATTCCCCACAATAGCAAAGCGAAGTGTTTGTGGGGAGAGTGGGATGTGAACACAACTGGTGGGTTTTAACAGTCCTCATTTGGAAAGTTAGCTTTTACTCTAGGAATTGGAGGAAAACTCCATAATTTGATTAAAGACACAAAGAAAAATCAGCTATGAAACTTTACTGAAGGGCTGTAAAATAAGATTGAAATGAAATATTACATATACATTATGAGTTGGTAAAATACAAAATTATAAAGATGTCAATTCTTGCCAAATTAATCATAATTTAAATTGCACAAGAATGTTTAAAGATTCTTGGCAAGGATATTTATAATGTTTACTGCCAAAAAAAAAGTGAAGGAAATTTCAAGAAAATGTTTAGGATATTACAATGAAAGAATATTTGTAGCTGCAGGGGAAAAAAAAGAATTATTCTGAAGCTATAATAATTAGTCCACTTTAATATTAGCACAAAAACAGATAAGTAAATGTTAGAAGCCTGATAGAGAAAAATCTATAAATAACTGGAAATGGTCATATAAATTTTACATTTTAAATCACTGGGGTCAGAATACACTCTTTAATAAATTAGTGTGTTGATACCATTGGCTAACCTCTTGGGGGGAAATGTTAAATGTCTTTTTTTGTTGTTGTTCTTTTTGAGACCGGCCGCACCGCGCTCAGTCAGTGAGCGCTCTGAGCACACTGGTCATCTCTATATAGGATCCGAACCCGCGGCGGGAGCGCTGCTACACTCCCAGCGCCGTACTCTCCCGAGTGCGCCACGGGCTCGGCCCTTAAATGTCTTTTGTCACCATGCACACTAGACCTCTCCTATGTCAGCAGGTGTATTCTTAAAATTTCTTACATTTTTCTGTTTTTCTTCATATTAATACAACCACATATTACTTTATCTTTTTTAAATGATTAAGAAGAAAACAAAATGAAAGAAGAAATAAAAAAAGAATGAGAGAGGTGGAAGTGAGGGAGGAAAGAAGGAAGGAAGGAAGGAAGGAAGGAAGGAAGGAAGGAAGGAAGGAAGGAAGGAAGGGTAGGAGACTGAGAGGGAAAAAAAAGAAGAAAGAAAGAAATGAGAGCTCTGGCCCAGTTAGATTGGGTGGAGAGGTTATAAGAGAATAGAGCAGATAAGGTCTGATTACCATTTTCCAGCTACAAGCTTTGGACAATTGAAAAAGAGAGAAAGGAGTGATATAGAAATTTGTGATATTTCGGGAATGAGAAGTTGAGGATAACTCTGAGGTTCTTCAATTTCTTTCTCCTTTTTTTTTTTTTTTTCTGTTTTTAAGAGAAGAGAACTGATTTTAACTTTCAACATCCAAAATAAGATTTTGTAGCTAAAACTATCCAATTTTTATAATGCTTTAAATCTAAAAACATTATGGTAGATAATCCTCTCTGGAAAGGATGAGATTTTGGAGGGAAGGAGAGTTTATGAAATACACACACTCATATACATACAAATGCACATATAATTGCTTGTTGCCATCTTATTGACAATTACAAAAGCAGGTTTAACTTGAACTAGAAATACATCTATTATCCAGAATGAAGAGCCCGCAAATCCTCAGTACCCATGTCCTTGCTCTCCTCCTTGGATTGGTTTTCTGGCTTATATTGGCTTTCACAGTTGTCTTGACTTTTAAATATCCTGTTCTCATTGACATTATTTTCTCAGATCAGATGCTTAGAATTACAGTCATTGGTAACCATGAGGATGGGTTTCCTGGGACCAACCTCCAATTTGGTGGAGTTCTATTGAAATGCCAATCAAAGTTCCAGGCAGCAGGGGGAAAAGGCTTCCCTGGAGCATTTAGATTCTGAAATGTAAATTATGGTTTGCCTCAACTTTCACTGCAATCTTTAAAATGTCCTCCTCCCTTTGTTCAGAAAACATTTTCAGTGCAGCTGGGAGTGCTATTTCCAATTAACAGACAAATCTGCACAGAAGGAAAGTAGGACTACTAACATTCTTAAAATTAAACTTGGAGGTATTTTCACATAGGCCATGTCAGCTTTGCAGTATGTTAAAAGAATCATTGTTTGGGAAGATGATGATAGATTCAGAATGGAATAAAATTTTGCTATGAATTATGCTTATTAAAATTTAGGAGTCATAAACAAGCAACCCATGCTAGCCTATTTGAGTTTGTCTATCACTGTAGTTAACAAACATTTTATAAATACAAATAGACATGAATCTATTTTGTAATTCAAATTGTCCTTTTAAATATACCTTTTCCTCTGAGAAATGTTAAAATAATGAAGAAATAGTTGCTTTTGAAACAACATCAAAGTTATGTATACTCACTCATTTAAACATACATAAAACATCAATTTCCCTATTCATATACTTTTGTACTTTTTCCCAAGTGCGGTAGATTGAATTATTAGCTTCAATTCTTCAGCTTTCTCTGTAGATGCACCTTTGTCATTTAATTTTATAGTCTTTTACTAAAGGTGACATGTATTTCACCATTGCTTGATTTGGCCAATGGGATATTTGGAGACATGATAGAAGCAAAAGCTCAAAATGACTGGTGGGCTTGAAACTGTGTAACAGAAAACTCTCCACTTATTAAACAAATTGGTTGTGAAAAATAAGATTCTCTGATTTCCATAGTATAAATACTCTCACCATGGCCAATTTCAAGTTATGAATGAGACACTGGTGAATGTGGAGCTGGGAAGAGACTCACAGTAACATGATATGTTACAATGTTTCCACCATAGAGTCAGATTAGATGTAAGTAACCTCAAGATCCTAGATAAAGAGAATGTGGGAAAATACTTAGAAAGGGATGGGTTTTGAGTGTTTATTTATTTTTTAATATAATGTGTTATAACTGTACCTTTACATAATTTAAATTTTAATAACAGCTGTATTTTACAACCTCCTCAACAAAGGCTAAACATTTAACAATCAGCTCTTGCTCATACAGCTAGCTGTGGCACACCCCTGCTTGAAATGTACTTTGCAGGTTGGCCATGCTCTCCCATACCTCTGCCATTGCTCTGAGAAAAATGTGCCCTGGCTAGCCCACTGTTTCAAGGAGGAAAGACCCATAGAACAGTACCCCCAGCTAACTCACAGCATGCAAATTGAAGCAGAGTCATTCTAAGCCCTGCTGACATCAGAAGACCCACAGCTGCAGGTCCATGAGAATGGATATTTCAAACTATTGCGTTTGGAGGAAATTTGTTATGTAGTATTATTGCAATAACAAATGACTAATATGTCAATCCCTTTCTGAGATATCATATTGTTTTTATTATTATAAGAGTCATCGAGATATTTATTATTAACTGATTATTTTATTTTTGTATTTTCTGTGAAATTTAATCTAAAAAGATATAAAGGTCTATCTTGAGTCATCTGGTTGGCCAGTTTATTAGGGGGGATTACCTCGTAACTTTAGTTTCTGCATTTGGTAAGTATTTGTGATTAGTTTGATGCCAAGTGAGTATCCATGGTAACAGCATTTATAACTATTAAAGTATCAGTAAGCAAACCTTACTGACATTATTAGTAGGGTGTATTTCATTGTTAACTTGGCTGAAGTTATCAACCCAGTGCTATGACTGCATTAAATTATTACTAATAATGATGCATTTCTCTTTGCAGTGATAATTCAAAATCAAAGAATACTTCCAAAGAATGAGGACTTCTGTGTTTTAAGTTATTTAATAAAGTGAGACACTGGTTTGACATCATAAAAATGACAATGTAATAAAGCCAATGGAAGTAATTTTATTGCAGTTGTCTAATGAAAAAAGAAGAGAATTTAGTGTGCAATAATGTATCTGCAACAAGTGGACTTGTGATGCTGTGGCGTTATCCTTATGTGTAGATAATTCTACTAGGAATATGAAACTCTCTCAGTTGTTTAATTAATTCCATTGTCTTCACTCTTTACTTTTGTTGCTTTGGAATGCTTCATCAAAGATCTCAACTCTCTTTTACCTCACAATAATTCATATATCAGCTCTTTCCCTTTTCTACCTGAAGCTGTATTTGCAATAGAATATGTTATAATACATGTTTTTGAATATTTTTATTACAATTATTATAAAATATTTCTTATATAAAAAGTACATTGAGAATAAATACCCAATATCTATGTACCTACCACTCAGGGTAGGAAAGAGAACATTAGAAAAAAGTTGAAATACATTGTATACTCCTAATGATCACTTACATTAATGGCCAGTCATATTTTCAATATAAATATTATTTTTCATGAATATGTAGGGAATTGTCCATTTGACTCAGTAGATACTTATTGAACATCCACTGGAAGTGAGTAGGATGCAAAAATCCATATCAACAAAACATAGCCTCTGTCCTTGGGGACTTAGACTGATTATAAGTTTATAAAAGACCATGGCAATTCATCATGGTTAATATCATGTTCAGATGAAAATAAGGTGTTATGAAAACACAGAACACAGGCTCCTTGCCTAGCATTGGGAAACAGGGTAGACTAGGCTTTTTTGGAGCAAACAAAATGCCTATATGAGTTTTAAAGGATGAATACCCAATTAAGTTGATGAAATGGGCAAATGTTAAGTCATACCAAGCAGAGAAAGGAATATAAACTACAAGCCACATAACATATGCACTGCATGTAGTGAGAAAGGAATGTTTTGGAAGTTGAGAGTAAGGCAATGATCAATAGTACTTCCTTCATAGGAGCCTGGTGAGGATCAATGAGTTAATATAACTAATGCGGAGTTTTAAAGGATGAATACCCAATTAAGTTGATGAAATGGGCAAATGTTAAGTCATACCAAGCAGAGAAAGGAATATAAACTACAAGCCACATCACATATGCACTGCATGTAGTGAGAAAGGAATGTTTTGGAAGTTGAGAGTAAGGCAATGATCAATAGTACTTCCCTCATAGGAGCCTGGTGAGGATCAATGAGTTAATATAACTAATGCACTTAGAATAGTACCTGATGCCCGGTAAATACTCCATCATTGTTAGCCAAATAATAGGGGACCTTGAATGCCAGGCTGCAGCTCTTGGATCCTGAAGATCAAAGGGCGTGATAGGGAAATGGCATGATAAGCTTTGCTTTTTTGGTAAAATATTATGAGGGGTAAGATAGGAGACAGGAATTGACTAGAAGGATATTGCAGTTTCCACTAAGATATGGCAAAGGCTAGAGCAAAATTGGGAGCCATGGAGATGAGGAGGGGATGGATTCAACAGCTACTTACACTATTGAACAGCTATTGAAAGTGGTCATTGAAGGAGAAAAAGGAAGACCCAAGGTGGTAGATTTGGTGGCTGGATAGAAAAATGCGCCATCAACTGAAATGAGGAAATTCTCTTTAGGATACTGAGGACATTTCCTGTGCTTTCCTCAAGAGACGATCTAATATTTCTAATATTTGCTTCTCAAAACTTTGTATGCTCAAAAAATGTAGTAGATTATGACTGAGACTATGAAACAATGTTCTCTAGTGAGGTGTATTATGACACATGACATTAACAGATCATGTGCATTAAAAGCAATTACAGCACTGTTTACCCAGGTGAATTAGTGTAGTTTTTTGTACTTAAAGAAAAGACAGGTATTAACTTGCAAAAATAAAAACATCCCTCTGACAATGATTTGTGGATTGAAACTGAAGGTCATTTGTTTCATGATTTAGAAAATTTTGTCTCCAGAGTAGTATACTAATTGTGTCTGTCAGATTCATGTATTTTAATAATCCTATGAGATGAATATTTGCTTTATACTGGTAATTTCACACATAGGCTTAAAATACAATAGAGAGTGTATCGTGGCAGCTTCTTAACATAGAGACTAGGCCTAACTAGCCACCTTAATTCGGTCACCATTAACTCATATTTCACACATAGGCTTAAAATACAATAGAGAGTGTATCGTGGCAGCTTCTTAACATAGAGAGTAGGCCTAACTAGCCACCTTAATTCGGTCACCATTAACTCATCTTTCTTTGCCTTATTCTATACTTACCTTATGCAAAGAAGTGTTTTAGGAAGTGGAGAAACAATGATAAAAAAACATAAACTTTATCTTAGCTTAGTTAGCTGAGAAAAAATAGATGATTACATTAGACAAAGACCTAATTGTGCCAGAAGTATTCATAAGACGTGGGATATCCTGCTAAAGATCTGAGATCCAAGGGAAGATGGAGAAGTATTGCAGGGTTTTAAAATAGTAATGACAAAGATCTGAGATGCATTTTAGCAGAATCACTCTGGCTGCCATGTGGAGAATGAATTGAACAAAACCAAAATAGGAGGCAAGGGGATACAACAATATGTGACTGCCAGATTTCCCAGTGAAGAAAAACTTAGTACCTTAACTAAGGCAGCAGTGTGGTTAGGGAGAGAAGGAGATAGTGGCCAAAGAAGCTTTGGAGTAGAGCAGAAGACTATGAAAGAAATAGCCTAGTGATGATCAAGGAATATGATGTCCATCTAGTGCCAGTCAGATAAACAGTTATGTGTCAGCCAAGGTGGAATGGCATGGTGAGTAAGAGCCTACTCTTCCTGAATTTGAATCCTGGCACTGCTACTAATTTAGCTGGGTGTCCACCAGGATCTCACTTTATTGTGAGGATTTCATGAGTTGAAATTCAAAAATGCTTAGAATAGTGTCTGACACATAGAAAGCACAATATGGGTGTTGGCAATCATTATCTTATTTTAACATCCAGGTACACAGGTTCCGGGATCATCACGATGCGGTTCTGAGAATTTCTAAATGCCATGCATCTTGCACATCCTAAATTTGGATGATAATTTCCTGCCAGAAGGAGAGCACCAGCTACGGAGAGGCTGGCACTTTGCATGGCTCTAAATACCCCAACCTTGCTTCCACTTACCATAACTTCTTCCTCCCTTTTAATTAAGGTCTTGCTCAGCATCATTCAGAAAAGTCCCTCATATTTAATCTGTTGAGTCATAGTCCAACCATTTGAACAGTACCAACGTTTCCTTTACAGGAAGGAGCAGATGTTCTGGTGAAAAACAAGTAGAAGGAAAATAAAACAGGAAGCCTTGTAGATGCAGAGGAAGTCAGGGGTAAAGAAATCACAAGTTTTTGTAGACGTGTTAGCTTGTGCAAGTTCTTTATTTTTCATGACACAATAATCATCAGAAACCTTTCTCTGTAAAGGAATCAAACCAGCCACAGTTGCACCAGTTACCATCCCTAGAGTGTTAATCTACCACTGGAAGCTACACAGGGCAGGAAAAGCTTCTCTCCAGGAAGTAATAAAAGAGTTATCAACTTACTCTGGAACTCCTTGGGACCCAAAGAGAAAAAAAATAAATAAATAAAAAATCTAAGTCTGACACCTAGGTTCTTTCTTGAGTGGGTTGTCATGGCAACAGGATATAGCAACTGTTTTCAGGATTCTAGGGCCTTGGCAATTCTCATGAGTTTCTCTGCCTCAGCTTCTATGTATGCACAAACATATGGATACCAGAGCTGGTGCCAGAATTGAGGAGAGAATTTGAAATCCATGCCAGGATTCCTCTGGGCTACACAGGACCTCAGCCGACCTCACAGAATTGAGCTTGCTCTGCCCCACTGCCAGCAGCATGACCCATCTGGTTCCATTACCTGCTGGAGCTCAGTTGCTCCAGCTATAAAATAAGGAGATTGGACTCAGCAAGCTCAAAGGTTAATGTCAGTTCCAGAATGTTTTGAATCTCAGTAGATTTGTAGAATTCACTTCCAAAGTTCTTCATGGTTGACTTGATCATGCCATTGTAAGAAAAAAAAAATCACCTCATTAGGATTACTATTGATATAATTGTTTACTCTTATTCAACAGCTTTGTTATTCAAAGAAAGCATCTAACTCATTCTACATAATATAAAAATCTTTAGAAAGGCAAGATATTGTGCATGTGTGTGTGTGCACTCACAGAAGCTCTAGTATAAGGGTATGAGTATGACTAGTTCTTTTACAAAATAAATTTAATATTAAAAAATACCAACATATGGCCATGAGAGAGAAAAGAGGCATTTTAACATTCACGTATTTTCATTCCTTCCTTTATAATTTCATTTATTTGATCTAGTGACTATACAGCATGTAATGCCATATTAACTATATGTGCATGTGTCTTTGTGTCTGTGCGTGTGTGTGTGTGAGTGTGTATGAACCCCACAAGTTTAATATTCAAAAACATTAAATGATGCAGACAAAGGCCAGATCATAGACTTTAAATTATATGCTCATAGATTCTGTAGGTCAGGCATTCCAGATGGATACAATGAAGATGGCTCTTCCCTGCTCCATAATGTCTGGGGCCTTAACTGGGATGACTTGATCGATGGGGGGTGACTCTAAATGCTGGGGGCTGAAAGGTCTGTATCTAAGGGATATGCTTCCAAGATGACTTGTTCTCTCCAAGTCTGGTGTCTTAAAAAAATTTTGCTGAAAGGCTGGGCTCAACTGGGTCTGCCGAACAGAGCTCTTACTGGTGCTTCAGTATCTCTCACGTGGTAACTGGCTTTGGAGAGGGAAAGTCTAGAGAACAGACATTCCAAGAGATCAAAACAGAAGCTGCAAGACTTCTTTTGACCTGGACTCAGAAGATACAAGAAGTGTCAAATCTGCCGTGTTTTACTGGTTTTAAGAAAGTCACTAAAGCCAGTACTCCATTTTTTGACTCCTTTCAGAGCATTATCATCTAGTTTTTGGCACTTTTACTTAAATTCTCCCTAGCTTTCTTTTATAGTTTATTTTTATCATGCCCTGCTATCTTTTAAGAAAATTCTTTCATCTTATCTTTCACTTTAATAATCCATGTTTCAGTTGTGTCCTTTCTGGTATTTATACCATCTATTGAATATTTTATTTTATCTACTAAGTGTTTGATACCAAAATATTTCTACTTGTTTCTAATTGAAGATTTCTCTTCCTGACTTCATATTGCCAGCATCTTCCCTTTTTTTCTTTAGTATATTTAATTGTACTTATTTTAAATTGTCTTCTGTTCAACTTCCTTTTTTGTAAAGTATTTGTAACCTTCAGGTGTCTAGTAATTCTGACCCGGGGCCCCAGGTCTATGATAACGTATAATATGATAGGTCAAAGATCTGATCTTTGTCTGCATTCAGTTGTGACTGAAGACAAGGGATGAGCCCAGGACATCACAGAACAATCTTAAATGTTCTTCTGTCTATCACTTTCACAGGCTATTCTGTCAGTCAGGAGATCACCTTTAAATTTTTAGAGAAAGGAGGGGAAAAAAAACAGTACTGTGAAGAGTTGTTTTCCATAGTTCTAACCCACAAGCCATGGGATTTGGAAGAAAGGGACCAAAGAGTGAATACCCACATATTGCCTTCATCAGTCCGTTGCTCCAGCAGCTCTTTTCTGCTACTTTCATGCTGCACATTCAACACCAAGAGCCTGACCGTTGCAATTTCTGTGGGAAAAGGTCAGGAAATAGCCTCTTAAATGCCTATCTTCTAAATTGCTTCAGTCCATCCACATACACACACACACACACACACATGCACACACATTCATGCACATGCTCACACACACATTCATGCACATGGTCTCTGTTGCTCCAGCAGCTCTTTTCTGCTACTTTCATGCTGCACATTCAACACCAAGAGCCTGACCATTGCAATTTCTGTGGGAAAAGGTCAGGAAATAGCCTCTTAAATGCCTATTTTCTAAATTGCTTCAGTCCATCCACATACACACACACACACACACACATGCATGCACACACATTCATGCACATGCTCACACACACATTCATGCACATGGTCTCTCACACACACACACACAAAACAGGACATGATGGTGGCCTCACTTTTCCTCAGTAGCCCATGCTAATTTTTTATTTCATCAGGAATGGAAAACTCTTCTAATTTTTTTTCTAATTAATTTCCAGAGGTAATTCAGGTAAGAAAGGGATAACAAAATATACTTTTTTGTTTGATAGTTTTTTGGCAGCTGGCTGGTACAGGTCATTATTTTCTAAATGTTCCAATCATAAAAGACTCCATTAATATGTCAATAGACATACTTATTCAAATACAGTTTTGTTGGAATTTTATTCCAGATATAATATGATGATTATAATTATCATTATCATCATCTTCAACATCATTATCAACATCTTTGTTGTTATCAAAATTATTATCATAAACATTATAATTTATTCAGAATTTTCTATGTGACATCTTCAGTATTAGTAACTTTACAAATATAATCATTTGTAACTTAGGACACCTGGATAGGTTTCTTAGTGAGGTCAAAGCACTAGAAGACAACAGTAAAAATTTTAAAAAATTTTAAAAATGAAATAAGAAGACAAATTCTTTATTCCAGTTTCTTGAAGGAAACACATGGAAGCTTCTGGACACTCCTTTTCTCACTTTCTCAGCTATTGGCCTCCCACATTCTACAGATCTCTCATTCTACACTCTCCTTCCCTGCCCATCTTTTATTTTTTATTTTTTATTTTTTTTACACATTTTTTGACTTCATTTCTTTGATAAACCTTTTCCGCATTCTACAGATCTCTCATTCTACACTCTCCTTCCCTGCCCATCTTTTATTTTTTATTTTTTTTACACATTTTTTGACTTCATTTCTTTGATAAACCTTTTCCATCTTCCTCCTGAATTGGTCCAATTTTTTTGGTATAACAGAGTCTCTGGCAGAGAAAGATTCTATAGAAGGGGTCTAGGACTGGAAAGGTAGAGCAAGTGAAGCATTCTCCTTGGTAAACTAAAGGAAGGAGATAACATTTCTGAGCATTTACTTATTAATTTTTTTCATCACATTTGTATGATCTCAGTTAGTTCTCTCAACAACACTACTAGTTAGATATCATAACTGCATTTTTGTGTGAGAACAGCAAGTCTCAAAGAGATAAAATTGCTTATCCAAAGTTACAGTAGACTTTCTTGAAAGTAAAGAGGTGAAAATTTATAGCCGGGGTATCTGATATCAATGCCCAGGCTTTCACCACTCTACAAATTTTCTGTATTTCCTCCTGTTAAGGTACATTTCCAGAAAGAACATCATAGTCCAGACCTTCATATAAACTCTCCTCTTTATCTGAAATAGCTCTCTCTGGTCAAGGAAAATACTATATTTAAAAGAACCTGTCTGAGCACTCTGATTTTGCTTTGCTTGCTGAAGTACATCTCCATTCCCTAAAAGCTATTCACCTGAAGCCACTGCTGTAATTTTAGCCTACGTAATTATTCACATAACCAATGTAACAGGTATTAGCAACCCATTAGTAATCATTTGAGCAAGGCTGGACAATCTCTTGTACTAAAGCTTTTATAGTGGAATTTTAAGTCATTAGATTAATAAGTAATAAACTACCTAGCAGAGATATCCATATTCATTACAAAAGACTGAACTTCAAATATGCTGGCATACGTGATTAAATATAATTAAGTTATCCAACTAGAGCAGTATTTCTCAGAACCTTGCCATGTACATGAATTTATCACCAACTCAGGAAACCTAGTGCTCATTGTCTGAAATTAGGATTAGATTTCCGTTCGCCATGAAGTCTAGAGTGGAGCCTGTTTACTCTACTCTACCTTCAGAAATCTTGTTATATTGATAAACTGAAGAACCAAAAGGAACAAAGGAGAGGTTGTTACTAAGCTATGATACTTTATTTGTGCCTGTAGACCCAATTTCCAATAGCAAAGGAGAAGTAAAAATTTGAACAATTGCCTAGGGAATATCCTATATGACTTCATAACAAATCCCAGACATTGTATACCAGTAATAAACCAGCTACGTTTTCATTTTCAATGTGAATTACATGGAGAATTGAGAACACTCAATTTAAATGTTCAGAATCTGCAAATCTGTGACCCTTCAGATCCAAACAGTAGGGTTATTTTTCCCCGCTGCAAAACCTCAGGTCAAAAACAGTGCTCAGCTGATAGGTAGTGAATGAATCAAAGAATAAATGAACATTATTTTTCTGAAGGTTTCTGCAGTTTACAAAGTACACTTATTAACATTATGCATGAATAAGTAGTGGAAATCAGTGCTATTACTATCTTACCAATAAAAAAGCTAAGCAGACACGAAAAGGGGGAAGAAAAAAATTTTAAAAAAACAAGGGCTTTGGAGCAAACCACCTCTATCACAAATTCTCTCTCTATCCCTGTTTAATTTTTAGTTTGGGTATTACTCAGCAAGTGTTGTTCTCTTAGCAATCACATGGTAACACAAATATCTAAGTCTGGAGTCATTGTGAAGTTTAAAGGATCACATGAAAGGTAATAACAGGTACCCAATAAATCTTCCTTACCCTGTCCGTGCGTTTGCTTAGGGAAATCTTGAATGTTGATCTTGCTTTAAGACAGTTGAGAAGATGCTTTTTTTGTAAATTTTGCTCAGTAGCTATTTTTGCTGTTTGATACAGCTTCTTAAAATCTGCTCAGCTGGAAAAACATTAGTCTGATGGAAATTGTCCATTTTTTCTCCTGTTGACCTAATTTTTCCCTATCACTCCTACATTCCTATTCCATCCCACAGTACTATCTGTGCTTGGCCATATTAGAGCCTAAGGGAAAAGGATATTTCAGTAATTCTGATCTCGCCTTAATTTAAAATGTTATTATTTGGTTCTTTATAATTTTTTGTGTTAATTTTTCAAATATTGCAATAAAATATTGTTTACCTCAATCACTGAAGTTTTTTTGTACCTCTTGAATTCTGCACACAGGTGAGTGCCTCCTTTGCCTCGCCCTAGTCCAGGCCCTGCAATCTCATTTCTCCTTTCATATGCTAATCCCACTTTTCACCTAGTACAAGGCCAGTCTAAATCTGGATTAAGCCAGTGGTTACCAGGGCCGAGCCCGTGGCACACTTGGGAGAGTACGGTGCTGGGCTCCCGCTGCGGGTTCGGATCCTATATAGGGATGACCGGTGCGCTCACTGGCTGAGCGTGGTGCGGCTGGGCACAAAAAAAAAGACAAAAAAAAAAGCCAGTGGTTACCAGGGCCGAGCCCGTGGCACACTTGGGAGAGTACGGTGCTGGGCTCCCGCTGCGGGTTCGGATCCTATATAGGGATGACCGGTGCGCTCACTGGCTGAGCGTGGTGCGGCTGGTCACAAAAAAAAAGACAAAAAAAAAGCCAGTGGTTACCAGAGTACTCAAAGAATAGGTAAGGCCACTGCCTTTTCTTTTTTGTCAATTAAAATGAATTTAAAAATAAGTAAATAAATCTCTTCTTACTGTTTCCTCAGTGCAGCAAAGTTTGAGCTTCTTATGATTGTCCGGAGCCCCAGAAATCCCTTCTTCCGTTTTCCCAAATGTATTAGCTCAAAAACGCACAAGTCAAGTAAAGAGGAACCAGATGACACTGCAGGAGCTAAGCCCTGGTGTTCCCTGCCCAGCAGTAGCTCAGCTAAAGTCAGAGCAAAATGTGTTTACAGCTGGGTTTGCAGGGGGTTACTGAACTGGTTATCTTGTGGACAAAAAAATAAATCCTGTGTTTAATACTGGTAACAGACCTCATTTTGGCAATAACTTTAAAATGAGAAGCCAAAATTAACTCTGTAGGGGAAAAAAAGTGAACAGCGTGACCAGCAAGAATATGCTATATTTTGTTTAGCACTTCCCAAAATAGAATCCACATAGAAAATTAACAATAATTAATATTTATTGCCTACTTACAAGAAACCTGGTACTGTTCCTAGTTCCTTTGTTATATTTAACTTTTGCAGTGACCTTATAATGTAGTCACTATTTTTAGACTTGCTGAAGGTCACTCTGCTAGGCTATGAGCTCTACTACAGAGTATGTCCTCTAGCCTCTATGACATATGCTTTTCAAGATATTAAGGACAAACAGCTTTAGGGAAATTCAAGTAAGTATTGTTTGCACAGAATTTTGGTTAATGGGTGGTATTTGTGGCATGTGTTTAAAGTATGTGTGTATGTTTAGGGAGCTATCTGTGGAGGTGAGAGTTTCAAGGTCAAGATGTTTGGAGGACACATGTCGAGAAAAGTTAAGCAGACTTTTATTGCAATCCTTATCAGAGCCTTGAATGGTTAAGGTGAACCATGTTTCTCCAAGGAGGGAATTATAGTGCAGTATTTTCCAAAGGTATTGACTAGGAACATGACTTTATGATAGAATATCACTTCTAGGTTGCATTCACCTTGTCCTGTCACCTTAGTGGTTAACAGTAACAAGGAGGGAATTATAGTGCAGTATTTTCCAAAGGTATTGACTAGGAACATGACTTTATGATGGAATATCACTTCTAGGTTGCATTCACCTTGTCCTGTCACCTTAGTGGTTAACAGTAGATGACTGGATGGCAGCCAGAAGTCCACTACCAACTATAGGTTCACAGGTGCTGCCATAGTGCAAATCTCCTCCTGGTCCTCAGCTGTCACAAAAACGTAGGTGTGAGTGCAGAATGTTTAACAAAGTGTGGCCATGCATACCAGCCCCAAGAGAGAGAGGCCAGGCATAGGGGAGAGCTGGTGAGGCAGCCAGCTGAAAGAGCCAGCGATGACTCAGAAAAGCATACAGAACCACTGGGGTTTCTTAATGGGCAATCGCTGCCCTGAGGAAAGGGTAAGGAGAGATTTAATGGAGCTTGCTGGGTCTGTTGCTATGTAAATCCCATCCAAGAGAAGTGACTGGTACAACAATATCAGATGTCACTGATGCAGACATTTGGCAGATGTGGTGTCATATTTACCAGTGTGCAAGCTATGAGCGAAATCCAAATGCGTGAGCTTGGGAGTGTGGGCAGATGGATGTGGACATGTTCGTATGCCATTTTTACATCCACTGCCCACAAAGCAGGGGCAGAGTTTAAAAGGTAAAATTTGCCATGAGATTTGGTGCACACCGATAGACATAGTTTAATTTTTCAAAGACTAGCAAGTGTCAGCTGCATTTTTAAGCAAACGCCCCATACACACACATTCTCTCACACATACATGAAAAAAATCAAATTGCCTGTGGCTCCCATGGGAAAGAACTGCTTTTGCTCTGCTTCCAAAGCAGTTGTCAGATCTCTGGTAATACCTCAAACCAGAGCCTTGCCTTTTATGTGACAAGGACTTTTAAAAGCCTGCTAGCTTATTCTAGGAAAACAAAAAAAATGGATGGATGGAGTTTATTTGAATTTAAAGCTAAGAAAAAAGGACAAGAAGAATATTCATATTGATATGTGATATTTTATTCTTATTATACATTTTTATCCTCTGGTGAGTGGCCAGATAGTGTCGAACGTAGTGCTAGTCTCAAAGCAGATGCCCAGAGTCCTTGAATTGTACTGAATTAAACTGAATTGGATCCAATTGAGTCAAATAGATTCTGTGAGTGTTCGCCTGTGTCCAAGGAAAAGTTATTTAAGACTCATCCTGGAAATAGTAGGGATAGCATTATCTCACAATGTGGCACATAAAGCAAAGGGAAAGTGACATCTACATCCTGGGCAAGAATTGCTAGCAAGCAAGGGGAAGTCTCAGCCTTTAAGTCAAGATCAGAAGCAAAATTAAGATAAGATCAGAAGCAAGGTTTCAGACAGAAATGGATCCAGCTGAGAAAGTAATTTGGAACTTGGAGCCTGGGGAAAATCTCACAAGTACTGTGTCCAGGGCAAATGTTGCTGGCGGTGGGGGTGGGAATTAGAGTAGAACAAAGATGATATCTAATCACCTTGGTCAGGAATTGATAGCAGCAGCTGTACCACTCAGACTATGCAGTACTAGTTGTAGCCCATCATGGTGACCAACATTCTCCAAATTTCAGGAACGATGGCCAAGAGAACTATTAGGGCAGATGAACTCAGACCAAGGGGTGGTTTTGTGCCCTGATCTTGAAAATCCCCACCTTTCTCACTGTACATACACCAGAAAATGTAAAATGGTTAGATTTCTCTCTTTGTGTGCAGGCATGGGGTTGAAGCACATGAGCCAAGAAAAACAACATTCATATTAAGTAAGATGATTTTCACATAAATAAACATTGCATTATTTTTGCTATTTATTTTCACGTTCAGAAGAGGGATTCATTTGAAAACGGTGCAGTCCTGCTTTCTTGTGCTAAGTAAATCACGGAATCAAAAGTGTGGCATGCTCTTAAACAGTAGTGAATCTATCCTCTCCTTTCAAACCTATAGTGTATGGGCCCCATGACAATTATAAGTGTGCTAGACTCATTTAAAAATCTCCATCATTGCATGATCCTGAGCTAACTACCACTTAACCTTCCAAACCTTCCATTTTCTCTCTTACAAAATTTTCTTGAGTGTAATTGCCAGCAGTTATCCAGCGGTCACTGTGTGTCAAGTACTGTCCCAAGTACTTGATATGAATTCCTGAGCTAACTACCACTTAACCTTCCAAACCTTCCATTTTCTCTCTTACAAAATTTTCTTAAGTGTAATTGCCAGCAGTTATCCAGCGGTCACTGTGTGTCAAGTACTGTCCCAAGTACTTGATATGAACTCTCCCATTTTAATCTCCAAGATCACCAGTAACTCAGACTACTAATATGCCATTTTAAATATGGGAAATTGAGGTATGATAAGGATAGAGAACTCATTCATGTCACATTGTTTCTAAGTGAGAAGAGCAGAACTTGAACCCAGGCCATCTGGTATCTAAGTGTATTTAATCAGCAAACTATACGTCCTCCCAGGAAAAACAGTTCTTAGCTATCTATATGAATATGAGGAAGGTGAAATGCAAACAGGCACACAGTACCACCTAGTAAATGTAATTTTCCTCCCCACTTGTCCAGCACTTACCTTTCCATTTCACCCCAAATTGTGGGCAGGGAGTGGGAAACTACAGGAATATATGGTTTTAACCCTACAGGGGATTCTGACAAAACTCCAGAATTAAGAACGTTGTCTTCTGTGAACCCATTTCACTGTTTGTAACACTCGGTCTCGGGAGGTTTCTTTGTCTTCTGACTTAATTCAAACATGGGGGACATAGGCGTTTTCCTCTTGTTCTCCTAAGAATTCCATGTTACAACACACCTAGGAGTTTATGATTATGTCAAATATGTGAAAATTGTTTGGTCTGAAATAGTTTGGATCTCTGAAAGCTCTATTTTCTTTCCACTTTGACTTGTACAGCCAATGTACAGTTATATTAACAGCTATCTCCTGACAGCAAGTACATTGGGTTGTGGGTGACTATTTCCAAAAATTAAGCCCAAGTGTGATATGCTACTGCACTCTGACCCATTAACTGCTACTGAGCTGTGCTCATATATTCCATCTCTGTGTTTCCTCCTTCCCCCTGTTCTGGGCTTCTTCATAGGAAGCTTCAGCATTAGTTGCAACCCTAGTGGACATCTTAAGAGTGTGAAAAATGTTACACCAATCTGGAACCATTCGATATACCCACACATTATTGTGAGTGTGGAGGGTTGGGTAGCTTTTCTTTCATGATCAAAGGTGAGAAATATATTTAGAAATTGCATAATTTTATCATTGCTACACGGATCTAACTTCTGTGCACTCTTATGAGCCATTTCAAAGCAATTTAGTATAGTGGGAAATGAGAAAAATAAGGTAGGATGAATATATCAATGAGGAACTAAGGATTCCTGTTTTCTTTCAACTAAACTGGACAGTAGAAAGTCTGTAGCATTTTAAAAGCATAAAATGTTTACGGCCCCCACCTCCAATGGATTATAAATTCTTTGGATGGACTTTGGAGGATCTATGAGCGCCAGAAATAGTACGCAAAACACTGTAGTTGCATTTTATGGGAAAGGAATTTACACCTTTTTTCTTTCTTTCTTTATCGGATTCTCCAAATGGCCTGTGTTATAACAAATTAAGTATACGGAGCTAGAAAAAATAGATGGATGTGAGCTCAGTGTTTATGTCTGTACTGAATGGAAATTTGTCCCACATGTATCTTGTCCTATTCATTAAAATAGTTCATTTGAAGTCCTTTGCGGAGTGTTTAAGATGTGCCAAGCACAATATGTGCTGAGGATGGGATTGAGCTCAATCCCTCCCCTTAGGCGCCTAGGCCCTAAGAGGACTCTGCTAACTCTTCATTGACTCCTTCCTTCCTCTGCTTGCCTCTCAGGTTTACCATCTACTCCAGCCTCTCTACATTTTTGTCACTGTAGTGGGTTCTCCAACTTTCACCTTCCCCTCACTTTTCCTGGATTGCATTGAGGCTAAGGAAATATTGCAATGGATTTGGATGTGTTTCAAGTCTGGGAAGAATCTAGGCTTTCTTCTAGCATAATAAGATACAGGCGTTATCACAGAGAAAGTTAATCTTCAAGGTGTGAATTGTCTGGTTGTATTATTCCTGCTCCTATATGATTTCAGACCTCTGTGAAGACCTTCGTCCTTGCATTCCTTCTCCGATCTCAAAGCCCCCACATTTGTCCAGGATAAGAACCAGACATGAAAGTATGATCCGTACTTTATCTCAAAGACCTTGCACCAAAAGAGTTAGGCTTTGGAAGTGTAAGAAAGAAGACAGAATGATGGACGAGGTCTTTGAAGGAAGTGTGGAATTTCTCTGCTAACTGAAGCATCGGACCAGAGGATGCACCTTAATAAGCTGGAATGAAAGTCCTGTGCCTGTGGAGACAGCAAAAACACACATATATTAAGTAGGCACAAACGATTTCAAAATTACTACCATTCAGTGCACTAGGTGTAGCTTATAACACTTGAATCCAAGATAAAGAACAGATTAAACATTCTTTAGAAACCTGTATGTGCCCAATCACTTACTAGCTGGTTTCACAGAGACTGCATCACTCTGTCCTTTTGTGACACAAAATTCAATAGCCAATTTTTAAGTTTAAAATATGGGACTCAGTCAAAATACTAATCTGTGGACAGCTGATTAAATAGTACATTTACCAAAGTTAGAAGCCAGTGACCTGTAAAGAAAGGATTGAACATAATGGTACCAGAAAACTCAAGCTAAAGGTAGTTACAGCAACTATCAGTTTAGCTCTGAATTTTGTGAGAGGAATGATGAGAAAAATGATCCATACAGATATTGAACATGGAATTGAGCATGATCCGTGGCATACTGAGGGAGAGAACCTACAGAATAAAAGTCCTTTCCATCTATTTACTCTGATGAAGCTGTAAAGTTAGCTCTGAGAGTGCAGTTAATTGCAATAGAAATTTCACATTATAAAATCAATTTCCCCTAAATATTTCTCCATTTAATTGGCTCAGAAATATTTAAATATGGAACTCATTTCTGCTTAAGTTTCCAAAGCTCATGGGGGATATGACTGCTGCTACTCTCAGGTCTGATATGGCAACAATTTTTCCACTCCCTTACTCAGCACAAATCCTCAGCTTGGGCATTTGTGGGGGTAAACTTTTTTTTAGTGTGCTACCATTTGATTCTAAAGTGAGAGTTGATATTTTTCAGTCAAAGTAAAACTTTGTACACTTAAGATTTTTCTGAATTGAATTAAGAAAAGTTTATTCTACCCAAAGCTATAATTTCAGAGTGCATATTATTTAAAATTTTAATTTAATTTAATTTAATTTAATTTTTTATTTTAGCTTTCAATATACATTGTAGTTGATTTTTGTGCCCCTTTACCTGTTCCTCTTTTTCCCCTCCTTCTCTCCCCTCCCCCACCATCTACATAATATCTGTTCACTTGTCTTATCAAGTTCAAGGAATTGTTGTGATTGTTGTGTCTTCTTCTACCCCACCCCCCACCATTTATTTGTTTGCATTTTTATTTGTTTATTTATTTTTAGCTCCCACAAATAAGTGAGAACATGTGGTATTTCTCTTTCTGTGCCCGACTTGTTTCACTTAATATATAATTTTCTCTAAGTCCATCCATGTTGTTGCAAATGGTAGTATTTCATTCTTTTTTACAGCAGAGTAGTATTCCATTGTGTAGATATACCACAGTTTCCTTACCCACTTATCTGATGATGGACATTTGGGCTGGTTCCAACTCTTCGCTATTGTAAATAGTACTGCAATAAACATGGGAGTACAGGTTTTCCTTCAGCACAACGTTGGTAGGACTGAAAAATGTTGCAGCCTTTATAGAAAATGGTTTGGAGGTTCCTCAAAAAATTACAGATAGATCTATCATATGACCCAGCTATTCCACTGCTGGGAATATACCTAGAGGAATGGAAATCAGATTGTATTTTAAAAATGATCTATATTGACTCCATAACAACTAGTTTTATCTAAGGATATAATTGTAAAGATTTCTGTGCATTATCTAATATTCTAACAATGTCTGTTTTGGAGACAGAGATGCTTTCGGGAAAAATGTTGTTTTGTATCTTTAAAATCTCTGGGATGCTTACCATTATTTAAGGCCACCATTAGGGAGAACAGAATGTATCAGCTACTTTTTTTTTTTTTAATCTTTAAATCATGGAAATAGCAAACAATCTTTTCAATGAGTCAGTTTATGTCCCATAGGTCTTATGTATCTCATCCTCCAAATCTGCTAATATGGGAGACACATGAGTCCAAGGGACTGCAAACTCATCTAAGAGCAAGTTGATAGGAATGAGATGACCTATAGTTATTGACCTGGGTCATCCTGGATTTTATAGGAGATCTTTTGTGCTTGGTCTTCTGGGTCAAGATAAAATTCTCAAGACCTCAGGATCTACCTAAAAACAACTCAACATTCTAGACTTAATCTGAAGGCCATCCTAAAAGTGGGCTATATATCACTAAATAAGGATATGGTTCTCCAAAACCCACCTTTAGTCTAGGTTGGTGTACACAGCAAGAGATAAGATGTATCTTAATTTTAAGTATGAAATTTTGACAGAATTATAGTAGCATTTTTCAGAGAGAGAGACTGAAATCTCTGTATAGCTTCATGCCAAGCACCTCTTTCCTTCCATATTTCCAAGAGAATAATACATAGCACTGGGATTCAAAATTCCACCTTTTTAAATGCTGTACAGGTGTCTGACACTCAACTGTAGGTCTCTGAATAAAAGCTTGGTTAGATCAAGTGACTAAGGCTTAGAAGACTAGTTGTGGTTTTCCATATTTTTGCATTCTCCTCTTTACTGTTTATATTATCCTCACTACACAGGAAGGAAAAACAAGCAAGCAAGGAAAAACAAACTAACTAAAAAACAAAACAAAACAAAAAACACTGAATTGAGATTTGGAAGCCAGGATCTACAATCATGACTTTATACAAAGAAAGATGGCTGGGATGAAAGTGGGACCTGAGTCTGCACTATCTCCAATATCTCAAAGAGTGGAAAAGAGAGATGAGAGGATGGCTACCTTTCCCAAAGATGGTGTATTCTTCCAAAATCTTGATCAGAAAACTCAAGAGAGAAAAAGAACATGGTGTCCTCTCTTTAAGACACAGTTAAGTCCATCTTTTAGGAGCTCATCACTAACCAAGGCTCTGATAATAAAATTGGCATCTCTGTTTAGGTAGATAGAGCAAAGGCAGGTCTGATATATTAAGAGGAAGCAAATTAGCATTCAAAAACCCTTCCCATTTTCTTCTTTCAATCTATTTAGCTTAACACTCAAGCCTATGCTCAACCGCTGAGAGGGTAGTCAGAAGATTTTAAAGGCATAATGCTCCTGTCATCATAAGATGTTTCCCCAAATTAATCATTGCAGTTTGTATACTATTCCTTGTCGTAGATAGTTCAATACAGAATGACTGTGACCACAGAGTCCGGATAGAAAATAATGTGGAAACAGCATCAGATTTCTCTGTCACATGCGTATCTAAGACAAACATAAACTCCTGAGTGTTTAAGTTAGACTAATAGAGGCAACGAACAGTGGCAAATAAGCACGCAGGTGTCCAATTTCTCCTGAGTGTCTATGAATTCTAGATTGAAGTTACTGGCCTAGATGTGCTTGGAGGACTCTCTACAATTATCTGTTCCCAGCAAAAGAAGACCATGCTCTATATACTCCAGGGTTGTTCTTCATGTTCCAAGATGCCTTTTCCACAAAAGCTGTCATCCCCAAGTAAAATTTTACTCTGGGGATTTATATTTAGGACATAGAGCTGCAGTTAGCCTTTGCCATATTTTCAAATTGGGCTCTTACTCTTTCGTAACCAAGCACATGTAACATCACCATATTTTCTCTAACTTTTTCTTTTCTATTTTTCTTCCCAAGGCAGCAACTTTTTTTTCCCCTTGCTAACCCCAAAAGACCTGGAGATGCTGAAAATAATACAGAGAAGTTAATATTTGCTTTATTCCATACTTAAATCTTTTTTCTTTCCTCTTTCTCTTTTTTCATTTCCACTTTTTTTCCATCCTTACATTTTCTATCACTTTTCCCAAGTTCAAAATATCTTGACTTCTTTGAATTATGCTTCTTTCAGGTCCTCCACATATGAAACTATATCAAAGAATGAGTAACACCGGGTAGCACACATGAAAATAAGGAAGCTCTACAGTTTTTACTACATTCATTATCCTATGGAATCATCATCTTCACTACTGTTCAAGGATATGTTTATTCTTTTATTTTTTCTTGAATATTGGAACATCTATTTTTATTCCCTCTCAAGGCATTTATCATTTAGGCTCTTGTTAATATGGATTATATCTATCAACATCTATCATGTTAAAAATTAAAACTCAAAAATAGTTATGAATTAATTTTCAAGTATCGATAATAAACCTATTACATGTTAATACAAGTACCGTGATTTTATGGAAAAAGCTACATTTTCTCAAACCAAAATGTTAGTGATAAGAGTGGTATTGGTTTATACTCTGCAAATATATTTAAAGTCTGATTTAGTAGATGACAGCTGGATTCTCATATCTGTTTCTGTAGTCAATTTATTGTGATATGCTGTTTCTGTTGAAATAGATGAAGAAAACCCAGCTTCACAGAGTTCTATTATCGGAAAGGAAGGACCTCATAGATCCATTGAAAGGGTTTCAGGAATCCCCATTGGGGTTCACACCACAGTTTGAGAATAACTTATTTAAACTGTCTACTCTCAAAGCAACTGGAGGGAGCCCT
The DNA here is from genome assembly GCF_000696425.1 of Galeopterus variegatus. Taxonomy (NCBI): domain Eukaryota; kingdom Metazoa; phylum Chordata; class Mammalia; order Dermoptera; family Cynocephalidae; genus Galeopterus; species Galeopterus variegatus. The sequence goes on along the minus strand of NW_007732468.1, from coordinate 11,556 downwards.
AATAGTAATATAGAGGAGAGGGTAGAATAGGAGTGTTTTCAGGGGAACATGGCCTGCTCTCAGGGAGCAGGAGCTGTCAGGGACATTGGTATGATTGCCTGCCATACTGCCCCCATCTCCTGGGAACTGCCCTCCCACCAACTACATGACCACAGTGATGTGGTGTCATCTCCACACCAGCCATGGTTGCTAGGTCCAGAGGTGGATATACATACCTGCCTGTGCCAACCAAAGTCCTCCCCAAGACCTTGGAACTGACAGAGTTCACTTCTACACTGGTATAGTTCTATGCTGCCCAAATTAAGAGTCTCATGCTCTACCGACTGAGCTAGCCGGGCGCCTATGCTGCCCAAATTAATAACAGTGTTTCCCACCACAGGGAAAATGCCAGATCGTGTTAGATAAAAATGAAGTGGCACACAGAGGCAGAAGGAAGGTGCAGTAACTGTTCCACAGAGAGTTCTAACATCACTCAAGTCCCTAGATCCAGAAGATGAGATGAAACTGTTCTTATTATCCTGGAGAGGGAATCAGAAGGCTATGGACACCTGGAGTGTGGAGAACCAATTAGTTTATCTAAAGAGGAAAAGTAAATTACAAAAACAAAGGCTCTTTGGAAAGGATCAGGAGTTGTAATGAAAAATCAGGCTGATTATGAAGGAGCAAAATGGCTTATGGGTGAGAGATGAGCCAGGCACCTGCTCTGCAAATTAGGCAGATCAGAATTCTGTCTCCCTCACATGGCTGACACTTTCACTGAGTCTGGGTCAGAGAACAGCAAATAGAGGAATGTTAGTAAAATTTTGTGAAGATTCAGCAATAAATTTGTAGAAGACTGACATCTGGCAAACCACTTGCACTCCCTGAATCTGATTACTCATCTGGTAAGTGGGAGTAATAAAATAGAATTGATATATTGAAGATTAGAGAGGAGATATAAAGAGACTAATTATGACACTTATAGGAAATAGGAGACAAGAAACTCAATTCAGCTGTGTCTAAAATATAAAATATTTACATTAAAAATGTTTGTTGATATCTTAAGGTCATGCATCTCATAGACAAAACAGTTGGAAGTGCATAGCTTTTCACTGTTAAGCGACATTTTTGGTACTTGTCATCAGACTACAAAAAAACTCTTAGGTGGTTCAGAGTTTCTTACCTTAAGAAAAAATAGTATCTACATTTCTCCTTGCCCATTCTGACTCGCAGTTAACCCAACAGGTTTGGCTATAGTTGAGGAGACCCCTCTCAATAAAGTTACATATAAATCACTTCATTACAACAATCTATAGGCTACGTTATATATCACATATGCTAGTCTATATTCTGCACAGCAAACTCAAGAGGGAGGATTTGTTGTTGTGCCCATTTTATAAGTCTCAGAAAGTGGAGTGCCTTTCCCAAGGTCATGCAACAAGTCTCTGCCAGAGCCAGGCCTCAAAGGCAGCTTTTCTTTCACATTCTGATCTCAATCCACAATCATCGCTGCTTGGGGGCAACATGACCTCTTGATATGTTTATAAAAGTCAATGTCATTTGATTACAAGACAGTCAGATGGCTACTTAGAAAAATATTTTCAACACTAAATCCTTGTTGTAAAATTTGGTTAATGTCCCCATTTAAAAAAAATTAATATGGATCTTTTGTTAACTTCATATTATTTTCTTGTTTACTTAATATTTAGCATTTATTACTTATATGCATGAAGTTATGTGAATAAAGTCACTACTAAATCAACAGTAAATAAGACTTAGAATATTCTTTAGTTCATTTCTATGATGAAATTATTAGCGTTTATTCTTAAAAGTTTCAGAGCACTAAGACTATGTAGTGTAAGATGATAATGATGACAATTATAATCACCATCACTGAGCTTCTATGTGGCACTTTGAAACTGCAAAATGTCTTGATGTCACACATTATTTTGCACAGCAATCCCAAGAGTTAAGTCAGTATGATATGCAAGTTATAGATGGAAAAATGGGGCTGGGTCAAATGCCAAAAAGCTCAATAATATAGTGTTAACAACCCCCTCCTTAACAAACACTTCAAGACATACAACTGTTAAAATGCAGCAATAACACTAATTTACCTCCATTTAAGTTACTTTATACAGATAGATATGAACATAAAAGAGCTCAGACGGGCTGAAAACATCACGTTCATGAAGATTTATTCATTTGTTTAAGGAGCCAGGATTGGAGTTAGATACCAAGGATACAAAACATGAATAAGAACAGATATATTGAGGTCCTGATAGAGCATACAATCTATTAGGTAGGAAAGAGATTGATCAAACATTAAGCAAGTAAGTAAATGTAAATTTGCAACTAGGAAGTTATGAGGATTTGACATAATGAGAGAAGGTTGCCTAAGAACGTAACTCTCAAAGTGAGATAGAAGTGAAGTTACCAGAAAGAGAGAGAGAAGACCCATGAGCAGAAAGAGCAATGTGGGTAGAGTTTGGACAATGAGGAAGAACACTGCCTGAACAGCGTCACTGGAAGACAATACAAGTCAAGGCAATGGGGTGTGAGATGAAGCTGGGCAAAAAAGCACACATAGACTTCAATACCTGCTAATGACTTTACCTTAAAAGAAGACATGGTGGCTTAATGGATGACAGATGCAGACAGTTAATCATATAAATGTTTTGAAAGATCTCTCTGGTTTCAGTGTGGGAAAGAATTTAAAGTGGGCAGAGAGGACATGAGGCCTGCTGTGGTGTTCTGTTGCTGGTAGCTATGTCAAAAGAAGTATGGGGGGAACTGGAGAAAAATGGAGAGATTAGAAAGAGAATTGGGGGGTAAAAACTGAAAGGACATGGGGTTGCATTGAATGATAAGGATTACAGAAAGAGAAGAGCCAAGAATAATAATTTTCGGGTTTATCAAAGTACAGGTATGGTGGCACCATTCACTGGGACAGGAAGAACTAGAGATTTGGGAATTTCCTTTGAGGCGGGAACTAGAAGAAGATATGGACATCTTGGGTTTGAGGGTCTCTAAAACATCCCATACAATACATGAGCTAGTCATTTGGCTATATGAGGCTAGCATTTGAAGGAAATGTCTTACAAGGCATAGAAAATTGAGCCATCAGAATATAAAGGAAGTCAAAATGAGCACTCTGTTGACAATAGGCCTCAGTTTTAAGAAATTTCGACACTTAACCATGAAGAAAATATGGTTAATGAGGTAGAGAATGGATGTTAAGAGAAAAAAGAGAAAAACCGAGAGAACATTATGCCACAGAAGCCCAGAAAAGAGTCTGTCTCAAAAAAGGGAGAGGCCTATAGTTCTCTTCAGTAAATTTTGCTTTTGCCTTAAAGATGATAGAAGAGGAAGAGGAAGAAGAAGAGGAGGAGGAGGAGGAGGAGGAGGAAGCAGCTTTGCATCTTAAGAAGTCTTAAAGAATGCCCTTCCACTTGGAGAAGATTGCATTTTTATATTCAATGCAATGAGGGTACACTGAAGTGTTTTAATTAGAAGATTTTAATGACTAAATTTGTATTTTAGAACCATTATTCCTATGATTGTATAAAGGATGGATTTGAGAGGAAAAAAGACTTGATCCGAAACCTTTTTCAAGACTCTTGTAATACAGCACGTAAAAGATAATGGGGACTGAATGGAGTTGAATGTCGAGATAGAAAAGAAAAAAATGGATTCTAGAGACACTTCGGTAGAAACGATAAAAGGATTTTTATAGTATTTTGTTTGTATTGTATCAGGAAGAACATTGATACAGGGATAAAGTCAAATTTTTAAGACAAGGTTGTAGTCAAAATGCCAATTTAGATGAAATACTCAAGAAATACAGAAGTAGAATGAAAATAACGAGTTGGGATTGAAGCATATTGAGCCTCAGATATTGACATCTTTGCAGTTATCTCTAGCGGATAGCTGAAAATGACCCTGAATATGAAAGGAGAGGAGGACTGTACTAGAGGTAAAAATTGGGCAATGATCAGTTTAACTGTCATAACTAAATTCATTACGTGTTTTAAAATTCCCATAGAGACTGCAGAATGAAGAGAATAGTGGGATCGTTGGTTGGGAAACTGCAAACTTTAAGGGCCAGATAGCAGGGGAGGATGCCTCCAAGAGTCAACGGAGTAATATCAGAGAGGTGGAGGGAGAATCTGCAGAGGATGCTGTCAGAATAGAAACATGCATTAAGTAGGGGTCATCCACTTTAAAATTCACAAAAATATATACAAAGGAGAGAACAAAAATAGTATTCGGGGTGTTACAGTTAGAACATTGTTGAATCCCTGGATTAGCTCACTAGATGTTTTTACTTGGATAAAAGACTGTAACACAAACTTGAAGATTTAAACATTCAGGGAAAAGTTCCCCTAAAATGTGAATACTCTTCACAAATCATTATTAGGCGACTCCAGAGTGATAAAACAGGAAAGAAATGTGATTTATAGTCCCTTCTACCTTGTTCTCATGTTTAGACTTGTCGTGTTTAGAGAGAGCAAAAGAGAAAGAGATAGTGAGGACAATGTTGCCTAGGGACATACTTTAAATGCTAAGGCAATTTCAAAGGCAGTTCCTTATTTGGGTCACTACAGTCTTTGAGTCTGGAACTCAGCTATGACGATTAGGAAATCTGATTTTGTCAAAGTAGTAGAAGAAGCTGACTCAGAGGAAGTGACTTTCTTAACCAAACTCTCAAATGGATTATCAACAAACCAGGAAGCTAATTTAGTTTTTATGGCTTTGAATTCACCCAATTTTTCATGTTAATCAACTTAGGTACCTCTGTAGGGTAATCAGAAATCATACGGTAAGCAAGATATCAGGGCACAGACAGTAGGAAGGTTTTAGGCATAACTCATCAATCCCTGGAAAAACCAGCTGAATTGTTCGTGCCCTACATCAGAGTTTCTTTTCAAGAGGAATAACATTCATTGCCTTGTCCAGTGGTTCACCCCTGGAAAGTCTTCCAAGGGCACTGACTACTTTTTTTTGTTGTTCATCTTTCTTTGAACATCATTCAGATTGCCTGCTTTCTTTATTCATGATCAACTTATAAAATTAAATGCAACATATAAGAATGTTTGAGACTCAGACAGGCCACATCTATTTATGTGTTGAGTGGCCTTGAACAAGTTAGAAACTTATCATTTTCTTAGCCTTCAAATGTGCAAAACACCACCTAGCCTTCAGGTATATTGTGAGGATAAAGGAAATAATACATCTAGTCCTGCACTTGGCACAAAGTAGATACCCAATAAGATGTAGAGGCTGTTTCTACTGTAGGTGCTATTCTCCCTCTCTCTCTCTCTCTCTCTCTCTCTCTCTCTCTCCAGCTGGTGTTTTGTCCCTAGCATTAGCTGGACATTGTTTCAAATGACAGTTCAACACAATAAACATGAAAGCTTCCAGTGATCATGTGCTGTTACAGACAGGTGATAGGTAAGAAGCAGCTCTAAGAATTGCATGCATTTGAGTGTTATATGTTTAATATTTTAAATAGGTCAACTATTTTGAAACTAAAAAGACATTAAAACATGACATAGCATCAGATGAATTTCTGGCTTTTCTTTATTTCATTAAATACTTTAAAATTTTAGGAATTATAAAAATGGGAAAGGCAACCAATCGACCCCTCCCCCATCTTCTGACCCAGAGGGAGGTGCCGGGACCTGCAGCTCACCCCACCTAGGTGTGCCAAGGATACCTGCTGGGGGCTCATTCTACAGCCACAGATTCTGGAACAAGACCCAAGGTGGTGTAATATAGCCACTACCACACATACAGTCAAGCAAAGACAATTCACCACCACAGTAGCCACCAGGGCCACTCCACAGGTAACCTACTACTCACTGGACTACAGTGATATAAGAAGACTCACCAGTAAAGCCTGCAAATAGAAGAAGAAATTTTTAACCTCATAGCCAACCTCAGTGTAATAGAAGAAGCAAACTCTCTCCCAAATGACCAAACGGCAATGAAAAAATACTTGAACTACAAATAAACAAGGAGATATGACACCACCGAAGGATTACAGTAATGCTCAAATTTCAGACTCCATGGGACAAGGAATCTGTGAAATGTCTGAAAAAGAATTCTGCGCAATGATCTTAAGAAAACTCAGAGAAATAAAAGAAGACTTATACAACACAATGAAACAAGAAAAAATATCCAGAATATGAAGGAGGAAATTTACAAAGAGATTAATACCTTAAAAAAGAGAGTAGCAGAACTCATAGAAATGAAAAATTCACTTAATGAAATAAAAAATGCAAAAGAGAGCTTGAGCAGCAGGGTAGAGAAAGCAGAAGAAATAATTTCAGATCTTGTAGATGGTCTTTTCAAAATGACCCAGGCGAGCAAAAAAAAAAGGAAAAAAGAATTAAAAATAATGAGGAAAATCTAAGAGAGATAGCAGACAACCTCAAGCACTCTAAAATCCAAATTGGGGGTATTCAAGAAGGGAAGGACAAAGGAAAGAGCATTGAAAACCTATTTCAAAAGGTTTTGAAAGGAAATAGTAACAGAAAACTTCCAAGCTGTAGGCAGAGATACAAACCTTCAGATCCAGGAAGCTCAAAGGTCCCCAAACAGATTCAATCCAAAAAGATCCTCCCAAGACATATTATAGTTACATTTTCAAAGCTCAAATACAAAGAGAGAATTCTAAAAGAAACAAGAAAAAAGCATCAGGTCACTTATAGGGGTACCCCCATCAGACTAACAGCAGACTTCTCAACTGAAACCCTACAGGCCAGAAGAAAGTGGAATGACATATTCAAAATACTAAAAGAAAAAGTTGCCAGCCAAGAATTCTTTACCCAGCAAGGCTCTCCCTCAGAAATGAGGAAGAAATAGTGTATTTCCCAAACAAACAAAAGTTGTGGGAGTTTAACACCACACACCAGCCCATCAAGAAATTCTCAAAGGAGTCCTGCATCTGTAATGTGAATAACGATGACCTCTATCACAAATACACAAGAAAGAGCAAAACCCACAATTAAAACAAAAATGCCAGTGAGGAAGAGAAAGAAGGTAAACCATGCCACCTTAAATTTCCAGCTAACATTGAAAAAGAGAAATAAAAGGGGAAGTACTGGTCAAAAGATACTTAAGTCATCTAAACAAGAAGCAATTAAATGACAGGAATTAAACAATACTTGTCAATAACTACCCTAAATGTCAATGGATTAAACTCCACATTCAAAAGAGACAGACTGACTGATTGGATTAAATAGCTAGACCCAAGTATGTGCTGTCTTCAAGAGACCCACCTCACCTATAGAGACACACAGATTAAAAGTGAAGGGATGGAAAAAGATATACCCTGCAAATGGAAACCAAAAACAAACAGGAGTAGCTACTCTTATATCAGACATAATAGACTTTAAACTGGAAAACATAAAAAGAGACAAAGAAGGCCATTATATAATGATAAAAGGATCTATCCAGGTAGAAGACATAACAATCATAAATATACATGCACCCAATACTGGAACACCTAGATATATAAAGCAAACACTCTTAGACCTAAAGAAAGAAGTAGGCCTTAGTACGTTAACAGTGGGTGATCTGAACACCCCTCTCTCAGGATGGGACAGATCTTCCAGGCAACAAGTCAACAAAGAAACACAGGATTTAACTTACACCTGGGGCCAACTAGGCCTGGCAGATATATACAGAACATTTCACCCAACAAATAAAGAATACACTTTCTTCTCATCGTGGAACATTCTCCAGGATAGACCACATATTAGATCACAAATGTAGTCTCAGCAAATTTTTAAAAATTGAAATCATTCCAAGTATCTTTTCAGACCACAATGGACTAAAACTGGAAATTAATAAGTAAAACTCTGGAAACTATACAAATACGTGGAAACTAAATAACAGGCTCTTGAATAACCTATGGGCCCAAGAAGAAATTAAACAGGAAATCAAAAAATTTCTTGAAACTAATGAAAATGAAGATACATCATACCTAAACCTGTGGGATACTGCAAAAGCTGTACTAAGAGGTAAATATATTGTAATAAATGCTTACATCAAAAGAACAGAAAGACTTCAAATAAACAACCTAACACTACACCTCAAAGAACTTGAACAACAACCACCCAAACCTAAAGGTAGTAGATGGAAAGAAATAATTAAGATCAGAGCAGAACTAAGTAAAATAGAGACTCAAAAAACAATAGAAAAGATCAAAGAAAAAAACAAGTTGGTTTTTTTGAGAAGATAAATAAAATAGAGTAACAATGAAGCTAGGTTAACAAAAAAAGAAAAGAAAAGACTCAAATAACAAAAATCAGAAATGAAAAGGGTGATATTACAACCAATACCACAGAAATATGAAGAATCATAAGAGACTATTATAAAATACTGTATGACAACAAATATGAAAATCTGGAAGATATGAACCAAGAAGTCTGAGCCAAGAAAACCTGAGCATACCAATAACAAGCAACAAGATTGAAGCAGTAATCAGCAATCTTCCAACAAAGAAAAGTCCAGGTCTGGATGGCTTTACAACTGAACTCTATCAAACTTTTAAAGAGGAGTTAATACCAATTCTCCTCAAACTATTCCAAACAATCGAAACAGAAGCTATTCTCCCAAATTCATTCTATGATGTCAACATAACTCTGATACCAAAACCAAACAAAGACACAACAAAAAAAGAAAATTACAGGCCAATATCCTTGATGAACATGGACGCAAAAATCTCCAACAAAATGTTAGTAATCAGAATACAGCAACACATTAAAAAAATTATACACCGTGATCAAGTGGGATCATCCCAGGGATGCAAGAATGGCTCAACATACAAACGTCAATAAATGTGATGCATCACATCAACAAACTCAAGGACAAAGACAATATGATTATCTCAACAGATGCTGAAAAAGCATTTGACAAAATTCAACATCGCTTCATAATAAGGATTCTCAACAAATTAGTTATAGAAGGAAAGTATCCCAACACAATATAACACATTTATGACAAGCCCACAGCCAGTATCATTCTGAATGGGGAAAAACTGAGGGCCTTTTCCTTTAAGAACAGGAACAAGACAAGGATGCCCACTCTCACCACTTCTATTTAACATAGTACTGGAGGTACTAGCCAGAGCAATCAGGCAAGAGAAAGAAATAAAGGGAATCCAGGTTGGAAAAGATGAAGTCAAACTTTCTCTATTTGCAGATGACATGATACTATATATAGAAAAACCTAAAGGCTATCAAAAAACTCCTAGAGCTGGTTAATAACTTCAGTAATTTTGCAGGATACAAAATAAATACCCCCAAATCAGTTGCATTTATATATTCAAATAATGATCTAACAGAAAGAGGAATAAAAATAGCAAGCCCATTTACAATTGTAATGAAAAAAAAATACCTAGGGATCAATATTAACCAAGGAGGTGAAAGATCTCTACAATGAGAACTACAAACCACTTCTGAAGGAAATTAAGGAAGACACAAAAAAGATGTAAAGATATTCCATGCTCTTGGACTGGAAGAATTAATATTGTGAAAATGTCTATACTACCCAAAGCAATCTACAGATTCAATGCAATCCCCATCGAAATACCAATGACATTCTTCACAGAAATGGAACAACCATCTTAACTTTCATATGGAACAACAAAAGATGCTGAATAGCCAATGCAATCCTGAGCAAAAAAAGTAAAGCCAGAGACATA